>NC_086444.1:1228420730-1228482673 GCF_028390025.1 Pseudophryne corroboree
CCCCCCCCCCAGCCACCCAAGGGCCAGGGGTGAAGCCCGAGGCTGTCCCCCCCATCCAATGGGCTGCGGATGGGGGGCTGATAGCCTTTGTGAAAAGTGTTTGATATTGTTTTTAGTAGCAGTACTACAAGGCCCAGCAAGCCTCCCCCGCAAGCTGGTACTTGGAGAACCACAAGTACCAGCATGCGGTGGAAAAACGGGCCCGCTGGTACCTGTAGTACTACTACTAAAAAAATACCCCAATAAAGACATCACACACACACCTTGAAAGTATAACTTTAATACATGCACACCAACATACATACATACTTACCTATGTTCCCACGCAGGTCGATCCTCTTCTCCAGTAGAATCCATGGTGTACCTGTAGAAAAAATTATACTCACATAATCCATGGTTGAAGGCTCCTCTGCTTGTAATCCTTTTGTAATCCACGTACTTGAAAAAATAAAAAAACGGATACCCGACCACGAACTGAAAGGGGCCCCATGTTTTCACATGGGACCCCTTTCCCCGAATGCAAGAAACCCCCTCTGACTGATGTCTAAGTGGGTTTCTTCAGCCAATCAGGGAGCGCCACGTTGTGGCACCCTCCTGATCGGCTGTGTGCTCCTGTACTGTCTGACAGGCGGCACACGGCAGTGTTACAATGTAGCACCTATGGGCTCCATTGTAACCAATGGTGGGAACTTTCAGGTCAGCGGTTGACCGAAAGTGACCTCACCGCTGACCTGAAAGTTCCCACCATTGGTTACAATGGAGCGCATAGGCGCTACATTGTAACACTGCCGTGTGCCGCCTGTCATACAGTACAGGAGCACACAGCCAATCAGGAGGGTGCCAAACGTGGCGCTCCCTGATTGGCTGATGGAACCTTCTTGGACTTAAGTCAGAGGGGTTCCAGGCATTCGGGGAAAGGGGACCCATGTGAAAACATGGGTCCCCTTTCAGTGCGAGGTCGGGTATCCGTTTTTTTATTTTTACAAGTACGTGGATTACAAAAGGATTTACCGAGGAGCCTAAAACACTGGATTATGTGAGTATAATTTTTTTCTACAGGTACACCATGGATTCTACTGGAGAAGAGGACCGACCTGCGTGGGAACATAAGGTAAGTATGTGTATATGGAGGTGTGGATGGATGTATTAAAGTTATACTTTCAAGGTGTGTGTTTGTTGTCTTTATTGGGGTATTTTTTTAGTAGTAGTACTACAGGTACCAGCGGGCCCATTTTTCCGCCGCATGCTGGTACTTGTGGTTCTCCAAGTACCAGCTTGCGGGGGAGGCTTGCTGGGCCTTGTAGTACTGCTACTAAAAACAATATCAAACACTTTTCACAAAGGCTATCAGCCCCCCATCCGCAGCCCATTGGATGGGGGGGACAGCCTCGGGCTTCACCCCTGGCCCTTGGGTGGCTGGGGGGGGGACCCCTTGATTGAAGGGGTCCCCACTCCCCCAGGGTACCCCGGCCAGGGGTGACTAGTTGGATATTTGATGCCACGGCCGCAAGGCACTGTATTAAAGTGACCCCCGGCTGTGGCATTATCTGTCCAGCTAGTGGAGCCCGGTGCTGGTTTCAAAAATACGGGGGACCCCTACTCTTTTTGTCCCCCGTATTTTTGGAACCAGGACCAGGCGCAGAGCCCGGTGCTGGTTGCTTAAATATGGGGGAACCCCTGTCAATTTTTTTCCCATATTTTTGCAACCAGGGCCGGCTCAAAGAGCCCGAGGCGGGTTTGGTTTAGGAGGGGGGACCCCACGCATTTTTTTTTAGAAAATTTATAACATTCCCCCCCCCTTCCCACTGAAAAACATGCACGGATCTCATGGATCCGTGCATGCCTATACAAACACGGGATAAAAAAGTAGAGATGAGCGGGTTCGGTTCCTCGGAATCCGAACCCGCCCGAACTTCATGTTTTTTTCCACGGGTCCGAGCGACTCGGATCTTCCCGCCTTGCTCGGTTAACCCGAGCACGCCCGAACGTCATCATGACGCTGTCGGATTCTCGCGAGACTCGGATTCTATATAAGGAGCCGCGCGTCGCCGCCATTTTCACACGTGCATTGAGATTGATAGGGAGAGGACGTGGCTGGCGTCCTCTCCATTTAGATTAGAAGAGAGAGAGTGAGATTGATTTGAGACAGAGACACTTGATTTACTGGAGCTTAGGAGTACTGTAGAGAGTGCAGAGTTTAGTAGTGACTGACCACAGTGACCACCAGACAGTGCAGTTTTATTTAATATAATCCGTTCTCTGCCTGAAAAAAACGATACACAGTGACTCAGTCACATACCATATCTGTGTGCACTGCTCAGCCCAGTGTGCTGCATCATCTATGTATATATTTGACTGTGCTCACACAGCTTATAATTGTGGGGGAGACTGGGGAGCAGTGCCAGTTATAGGTTATAGCAGGAGCCAGGAGTACATATTATTAAAATTAAACAGTGCACACTTTTGCTGCAGGAGTGCCACTGCCAGTGTGACTGACCAGTGACCTGACCACGCTGACCACCAGTATAGTTAGTAGTATACTATATTGTGATTGCCTGAAAAAGTTAAACACTCGTCGTGTGACTTGTGTGGTGTTTTTTTTTTTATTCTATAAAAAACTCATTCTGCTGACAGACAGTGTCCAGCAGGTCCGTCATTATATAATATATACCTGTCCGGCTGCAGTAGTGATATATATATATTTTTTATATCATTATTTATCATCCAGTCGCAGCAGACACAGTACGGTAGTTCACGGCTGTAGCTACCTCTGTGTCGGCACTCGGCAGTCCATCCATAATTGTATACCACCTACCCGTGGTTTTTTTTTCTTTCTTCTTTATACATACATACTACATCTCTTTATCAACCAGTCTATATTAGCAGCAGACACAGTACAGTAGTCCATGGCTGTAGCTACCTCTGTGTCGGCACTCGGCAGTCCATCCATAATTGTATACCACCTACCCGTGGTTTTTTTTTCTTTCTTCTTTATACATACATACTACATCTCTTTATCAACCAGTCTATATTAGCAGCAGACACAGTACAGTACGGTAGTCCACGGCTGTAGCTACCTCTGTGTCGGCACTCGGCAGTCCGTCCATAATTGTATACCACCTACCCGTGGTTTTTTTTTCTTTCTTCTTTATACATACATACTACATCTCTTTATCAACCAGTCTATATTAGCAGCAGACACAGTACAGTAGTCCACGGCTGTAGCTACCTCTGTGTCGGCACTCGGCAGTCCATCCATAATTGTATACCACCTACCCGTGGTTTTTTTTTCTTTCTTCTTTATACATACATACTACATCTCTTTATCAACCAGTCTATATTAGCAGCAGACACAGTACAGTACGGTAGTCCACGGCTGTAGCTACCTCTGTGTCGGCACTCGGCAGTCCGTCCATAATTGTATACCACCTACCCGTGGTTTTTTTTTCTTTCTTCTTTATACATACTACATCTCATTATCATCCAGTCTATATTAGCAGCAGACACAGTACAGTACGGTAGTCCACGGCTGTAGCTACCTCTGTGTCGGCACTCGGCAGTCCGTCCATAATTGTATACCACCTACCCGTGGTTTTTTTTTTTCTTTCTTCTTTATACATACTACATCTCATTATCAACCAGTCTATATTAGCAGCAGACACAGTACGGTAGTCCACGGCTGTAGCTACCTCTGTGTCGGCACTCGGCAGTCCGTCCATAATTGTATACCTCCTACCCGTGGTTTTTTTTTTTTTTTCTTCTTTATACATACTACATCTCATTATCAACCAGTCTATATTAGCAGCAGACACAGTACGGTAGTCCACGGCTGTAGCTACCTCTGTGTCGGCACTCGGCAGTCCATCCATAATTGTATACCACCTACCCGTGGTTTTTTTTTTCTTTCTTCTTTATACATACATACTACATCTCATTATCATCCAGTCTATATTAGCAGCAGACACAGTACAGTACAATAGTCCACGGCTGTAGCTACCTCTGTGTCGGCACTCGGCAGTCCATCCATAATTGTATACTAGTATCCATCCATCTCCATTGTTTACCTGAGGTGCTTTTTAGTTGTGCCTATTAAAATATGGAGAACAAAAATGTTGAGGTTCCAAAATTAGGGAAAGATCAAGATCCACTTCCACCTCGTGCTGAAGCTGCTGCCACTAGTCATGGCCGAGACGATGAAATGCCAGCAACGTCGTCTGCCAAGGCCGATGCCCAATGTCATAGTACAGAGCATGTCAAATCCAAAACACCAAATATCAGTAAAAAAAGGACTCCAAAACCTAAAATAAAATTGTCGGAGGAGAAGCGTAAACTTGCCAATATGCCATTTACCACACGGAGTGGCAAGGAACGGCTGAGGCCCTGGCCTATGTTCATGGCTAGTGGTTCAGCTTCACATGAGGATGGAAGCACTCAGCCTCTCGCTAGAAAAATGAAAAGACTCAAGCTGGCAAAAGCACCGCAAAGAACTGTGCGTTCTTCGAAATCCCAAATCCACAAGGAGAGTCCAATTGTGTCGGTTGCGATGCCTGACCTTCCCAACACTGGACGTGAAGAGCATGCGCCTTCCACCATTTGCACGCCCCCTGCAAGTGCTGGAAGGAGCACCCGCAGTCCAGTTCCTGATAGTCAGATTGAAGATGTCAGTGTTGAAGTACACCAGGATGAGGAGGATATGGGTGTTGCTGGCGCTGGGGAGGAAATTGACCAGGAGGATTCTGATGGTGAGGTGGTTTGTTTAAGTCAGGCACCCGGGGAGACACCTGTTGTCCGTGGGAGGAATATGGCCGTTGACATGCCTGGTGAAAATACCAAAAAAATCAGCTCTTCGGTGTGGAAGTATTTCACCAGAAATGCGGACAACATTTGTCAAGCCGTGTGTTCCCTTTGTCAAGCTGTAATAAGTAGGGGTAAGGACGTTAACCACCTCGGAACATCCTCCCTTATACGTCACCTGCAGCGCATTCATAATAAGTCAGTGACAAGTTCAAAAACTTTGGGCGACAGCGGAAGCAGTCCACTGACCAGTAAATCCCTTCCTCTTGTAACCAAGCTCACGCAAACCACCCCACCAACTCCCTCAGTGTCAATTTCCTCCTTCCCCAGGAATGCCAATAGTCCTGCAGGCCATGTCACTGGCAATTCTGACGAGTCCTCTCCTGCCTGGGATTCCTCCGATGCATCCTTGCGTGTAACGCCTACTGCTGCTGGCGCTGCTGTTGTTGCTGCTGGGAGTCGATGGTCATCCCAGAGGGGAAGTCGTAAGCCCACTTGTACTACTTCCAGTAAGCAATTGACTGTCCAACAGTCCTTTGCGAGGAAGATGAAATATCACAGCAGTCATCCTGCTGCAAAGCGGATAACTGAGGCCTTGACAACTATGTTGGTGTTAGACGTGCGTCCGGTATCCGCCGTTAGTTCACAGGGAACTAGACAATTTATTGAGGCAGTGTGCCCCCGTTACCAAATACCATCTAGGTTCCACTTCTGTAGGCAGGCGATACCGAGAATGTACACGGACGTCAGAAAAAGACTCACCAGTGTCCTAAAAAATGCAGTTGTACCCAATGTCCACTTAACCACGGACATGTGGACAAGTGGAGCAGGGCAGGGTCAGGACTATATGACTGTGACAGCCCACTAGGTAGATGTATGGACTCCCGCCGCAAGAACAGCAGCGGCGGCACCAGTAGCAGCATCTCGCAAACGCCAACTCTTTCCTAGGCAGGCTACGCTTTGTATCACCGCTTTCCAGAATACGCACACAGCTAAAAACCTCTTACGACAACTGAGGAAGATCATCGCAGAATGGCTTACCCCAATTGGACTCTCCTGTGGATTTGTGGCATCGGACAATGCCAGCAATATTGTGTGTGCTTTAAATATGGGCAAATTCAAGCACGTCCCATGTTTTGCACATACCTTGAATTTGGTGGTGCAGAATTTTTTTAAAAACGACAGGGGCGTGCAAGAGATGCTGTCGGTGGCCAGAAGAATTGCGGGACACTTTCGGCGTACAGGCACCACGTACAGAAGACTGGAGCACCACCAAACACTACTGAACCTGCCCTGCCATCATCTGAAGCAAGAAGTGGTAACGAGGTGGAATTCAACCCTCTATATGCTTCAGAGGTTGGAGGAGCAGCAAAAGGCCATTCGAGCCTATACAATTGAGCACGATATAGGAGGTGGAATGCACCTGTCTCAAGTGCAGTGGAGAATGATTTCAACGTTGTGCAAGGTTCTGATGCCCTTTGAACTTGCCACACGTGAAGTCAGTTCAGACACTGCCAGCCTGAGTCAGGTCATTCCCCTCATCAGGCTTTTGCAGAAGAAGCTGGAGACATTGAAGGAGGAGCTAACACGGAGCGATTCCGCTAGGCATGTGGGACTTGTGGATGGAGCCCTTAATTCGCTTAACAAGGATTCACGGGTGGTCAATCTGTTGAAATCAGAGCACTACATTTTGGCCACCGTGCTCGATCCTAGATTTAAAACCTACCTTGGATCTCTCTTTCCGGCAGACACAAGTCTGCTGGGGTTGAAAGACCTGCTGGTGAGAAAATTGTCAAGTCAAGCGGAACGCGACCTGTCAACATCTCCTCCTTCACATTCTCCCGCAACTGGGGGTGCGAGGAAAAGGCTCAGAATTCCGAGCCCACCCGCTGGCGGTGATGCAGGGCAGTCTGGAGCGACTGCTGATGCTGACATCTGGTCCGGACTGAAGGACCTGACAACGATTACGGACATGTCGTCTACTGTCACTGCATATGATTCTCTCAACATTGAAAGAATGGTGGAGGATTATATGAGTGACCGCATCCAAGTAGGCACGTCACACAGTCCGTACTTATACTGGCAGGAAAAAGAGGCAATTTGGAGGCCCTTGCACAAACTGGCTTTATTCTACCTAAGTTGCCCTCCCACAAGTGTGTACTCCGAAAGAGTGTTTAGTGCCGCCGCTCACCTTGTCAGCAATCGGCGTACGAGGTTACATCCAGAAAATGTGGAGAAGATGATGTTCATTAAAATGAATTATAATCAATTCCTCCGCGGAGACATTGACCAGCAGCAATTGCCTCCACAAAGTACACAGGGAGCTGAGATGGTGGATTCCAGTGGGGACGAATTGATAATCTGTGAGGAGGGGGATGTACACGGTGATATATCGGAGGATGATGATGAGGTGGACATCTTGCCTCTGTAGAGCCAGTTTGTGCAAGGAGAGATTAATTGCTTCTTTTTTGGAGGGGGTCCAAACCAACCCGTCATATCAGTCACAGTCGTGTGGCAGACCCTGTCACTGAAATGATGGGTTGGTTAAAGTGTGCATGTCCTGTTTATACAACATAAGGGTGGGTGGGAGGGCCCAAGGACAATTCCATCTTGCACCTCTTTTTTCTTTTATTTTTCTTTGCGTCATGTGCTGTTTGGGGAGGGTTTTTTGGAAGGGCCATCCTGCGTGACACTGCAGTGCCACTCCTAGATGGGCCCGATGTTTGTGTCGGCCACTAGGGTCGCTTATCTTACTCACACAGTCAGCTACCTCATTGCGCCTCTTTTTTTCTTTGCGTCATGTGCTGTTTGGGGAGGGTTTTTTGGAAGGGCCATCCTGCGTGACACTGCAGTGCCACTCCTAGATGGGCCCGGTGTTTGTGTCGGCCACTAGGGTCGCTTATCTTACTCACACAGTCAGCTACCTCATTGCGCCTCTTTTTTTCTTTGCGTCATGTGCTGTTTGGGGAGGGTTTTTTGGAAGGGCCATCCTGCGTGACACTGCAGTGCCACTCCTAGATGGGCCCGGTGTTTGTGTCGGCCACTAGGGTCGCTTATCTTACTCACACAGTCAGCTACCTCATTGCGCCTCTTTTTTTCTTTGCGTCATGTGCTGTTTGGGGAGGGTTTTTTGGAAGGGACATCCTGCGTGACACTGCAGTGCCACTCCTAGATGGGCCCGGTGTTTGTGTCGGCCACTAGGGTCGCTTATCTTACTCACACAGTCAGCTACCTCATTGCGCCTCTTTTTTTCTTTGCGTCATGTGCTGTTTGGGGAGGGTTTTTTGGAAGGGACATCCTGCGTGACACTGCAGTGCCACTCCTAGATGGGCCCGGTGTTTGTGTCGGCCACTAGGGTCGCTTATCTTACTCACACAGTCAGCTACCTCATTGCGCCTCTTTTTTTCTTTGCGTCATGTGCTGTTTGGGGAGGGTTTTTTGGAAGGGACATCCTGCGTGACACTGCAGTGCCACTCCTAGATGGGCCCGGTGTTTGTGTCGGCCACTAGGGTCGCTTATCTTACTCACACAGCGACCTCGGTGCAAATTTTAGGACTAAAAATAATATTGTGAGGTGTGAGGTATTCAGAATAGACTGAAAATGAGTGTAAATTATGGTTTTTGAGGTTAATACAGGTTGAGTATCCCATATCCAAATATTCCGAAATACGGAATATTCCGAAATACAGACTTTTATTGAGTGAGAGTGAGATAGTGAAACCTTTGTTTTTTGATGGCTCAATGTACACAAACTTTGTTTAATACACAAAGTTATTAAAAATATTGTATTAAATGACCTTTAGACTGTGTGTATAAGGTGTATATGAAACATAACTGAATTGTGTGAATGTACACACACTTTGTTTAATGCACAAAGTTATAAAAAATATTGTCTAAAAGTACCTTCAGGCTGTGTGTATAAGGTGTATATGAAACATAAATGCATTCTGTGCGTAGATTTAGGTCCCATCACCATGATATCTCATTATGGTATGCAATTATTCCAAAATACGGAAAAATCCGATATCCAAAATACCTCTGGTCCCAAGCATTTTGGATAAGGGATACTCAACCTGTAATACTTTGGGATCAAAATGACCCCCAAATTCTATGATTTAAGCTGTTTTTTAGGGTTTTTTGAAAAAAACACCCGAATCCAAAACACACCCGAATCCGACAAAAAAAATTCGGTGAGGTTTTGCCAAAACGCGGTCGAACCCAAAACACGGCCGCGGAACCGAACCCAAAACCAAAACACAAAACCCGAAAAATTTCCGGCGCTCATCTCTATAAAAAAGCAGGTCTGTTTTTTTTAGCACTTTTTCACGATTTGTATTTTAGCACGGCAGTGTTTAGCTATTGTCGGCAGTGTTTGTGTTTTGCACTTTTTAGTAAATGACAGATTTCTAGCAAATTGCAGGCATATTTGACCGATGGTGTATTGATTCGTGATTTTTTCCTAGGACTTCCAAAATATTACGAATGCCCTCATCACTGCCGAGATTTTTGCTTAGTAAATTACCGAGATGACACTTTGAAGAAAAAACGGCATCTCGGTCAAAATCGGGACCTTAGTAAATATACCCCCAACTGTTAATACAACAATTTATCTGGTCTCGGAGACGGCCAAGAATAAGCCGATCCATTATGATCCGCTCTACCCAAAATGGTGGTTTCCAATTGCCTGACATCAGAGGCTACTATTGGGCAATAATGCTCAATAGGGTTCTGGATTGGACGAGGAGTCGGGAAACAAAGCAATGGGTGGATATAGAGGGGCTATATATGCAACAATTCCCAGAGATCTTTCCCTGGCTCCCCTCCCTACCTAAACCCCCATCCCCCCACCCAACTATTACGGCGACCCTATCGTTTTGGAAAAAGGCGCGCCGCTGGCCCTTTCTCTCTTCCGATTTTGGCCCATTGACCTCTTTTTTAGCAAACCCCGACTTCCAGCCCGGTTTGACTCCCTCCCACTTTCGTGACTGGGCCCTCGAAGGCCTCTTCAGAGTAGGCCAGATGACAACCTCCACAGGAGTTAAACAATTCTCAGAAATACGGTTAAAATGGGAAGTTCCGCAACGTGACTTTTGGAAGTACCTACAGCTTAGACACTTTTTGCACTCAGAGCGTAGGTATCTCCGAGCCTCACGCGAGTTAACACAGTTTGAGAGGATGTGTGTCGCCACATGCCCCCCCCAGCATACTATTTCCTCACTTTATAAACTACTACAGACCCCAAACGTCCAGACGCCCATACCCTTCAAGCTGGCCTGGGAAAGAGATCTCGGGATCTCCCTGACAGACAAAGACTGGCAGACGATATTTCTCAAATCCCACAAAAGCTCAGTCTGCATACAAGTTAGGGAAACCCAATATAAGCTCTTAATGAGATGGTATAGACACCCCTCTCTCCTCCACTTCATGTATCCTGGAGTGACTGACAGATGCTGGAGATGTCTCAGCGCTACAGGCTCCCTGATGTCCCTTACTAAAACCATTCTGGAAGGATGTTATATCCACCTCTCAAGACATACTCCACACATCCGTCCCCACAGACCCAGCATTCTGGCTACTCTCCCATTCTTCTATCTCACTGGCTCAACACAACACGTTGTTACTTCGGCACCTGTCTAATGCAGCGAGGGCGGTCATCCCCACATTATGGAGATCACAACTCCCACCCACTAGGAAACTATGGTTTAACAGAATTAATCATTATATGAATATGGAAAACATTCTCCTGGTCTCCAGAGATAAACTATCGGAGTTTATGACCATGTGGATGCCCTGGATAGAGTATATGTCCTCTAGGGATTACAAGGACTATGTCTATGCTGCCAAATGATCTCAACGCACAATCGATCGAATAGATAGATTGTACCACATTCCCTCCCCAATTCAACTGTTTCCCCCTTAGTTTGGTCACACTATGTTTTCTCTCTACTATTCCTCTCATTTCTTTCCTCTCTTCTCTCTACAGCTTCTATACAATGCCATTTAAGATTGCAATTACATTATAGTATGGATAGATGGCGAAAGGATACCAGAAGAATGTTATAGAAACACCTACTTACGCTAATGCCTATATTAACCCCCCAGCAATGGGGATGATGCGCCACCCTACTCTTTAAGGCTATGATGTATTAGACCTTCATTTGTGTCCTGACGATTTTCTTCCTCATCTGTTAAAATGTGATGCAATCTTTATACTGCTATACTGTCCTAAATAAAAACAGATTATACAAAAAAAAAAAGTCAAATTGAGATGCGGGAGCAGAGACAGGGGAGACGAGGAAACGGGGGGAGATGAGAAGGAGACAGGGGAGAGCCGCGGGCAGATGAGGGAGACCAGCGCTACAGCAGCAGCTAGCAGCATAGCTAAAGGATGTGTCACAGCCACTGCTCACAGCAGCATCCACCCGGCTCCAAGAAATGATACCTCACTTGCTGGAGCCGGGAGGACACTGCCGTGAGCGGCGGCTATGACACATCCTCCGGCTGCACTTGCTGGAGCCGCTGCTGTCCCCTGTCTGCCCACGGCTCTCCCCCGTCTCCCCGCTGGTCTCCCCCCTCTCCGGTCCCTCATCTCAATTCGACTTTTTTAAAGTCGAATTGAGATGGGCATTGAATAGCACTTGTCGGATCCATTCCGATAAATGCATGTCGGAATGGATCTGACCTCGATTGAAGATACCCCATAGACTCTCCTGGGGATTTGTGATATTGGACAATGCCATCAATATTGTGCATGCATTACACCTGGGCAAGTTCCATCACAACCCATGTTTTGCACATACAATTAATTTGGTGGTGCAAATTTGTTTTTAAAATTACAGGGGCATGCAGAAGATACTGTCAGTGGCCCAAAAAATTGCGGGACACTTTCAACATTCAGCCACTGCTTGCCGAAGACTGGAGTGCTAGCAAACACTTTTAAACCTGTCCTGCCATCACCTGAAGCAAGAGGTGGTAACGAGGTGGAATTCAACAATCTATATGCTTCAGAGGATGGAAGATTAGCAAAAGGCCATTCAAGCCTTTACATTCACCTATGATATAGGAAAAGGAGGGGGAATGCACCTGACTCAAGCGCAGTGGAGAATGATTTCTGTGTTGTGCAAGGTTCTCCAACCTTTCGAACTTTGCCACACTTGAAGTCAGTTCAGACACTGACTGCTTGAGTCAGGTTATTCCCCTCATCAGGCTTTTGCACGAAGCAGCTGGAGAAATTGAAGAAGGAGCTAAGACGGAGCGATTACACAAGGTATGTGGGACTTGTGGATGGAGCCCTTCATTTGCTTTGCCAGGATTCACGGGTGGTCAATCTGTTGAAATGAGAGCACTGCATTTTGGCCACCGTGCTCAATCCTAGGTTTAAAGCCTACATTGTACCTCTCTTTCCAGCAAACACAAAGTGTGCAGAGGTGCAAATACCTGCTGGTAAGAAAATTGTCAACTCAAGTGGAACATAACCCATCAACAGCTCTTCCTTCAGTTTCTCCCGCAACTAGAGCTGTGAGGAAAAGGATACAATTTCCTTGCCCACCCACTGGCGGTGATGCAGGGCAGTCAGGAGCGAAAGCTGACATCTGGTCCGGACTGAAGGACCTGGCAACGATTACTGACATGTCTACTGTCACTGCGAATGTGATGTCACCATTGAAAGAATGGTGGAGGATTATATCGGTGACAGCATCCAAGTAGTCATGTCAGAAAGTCTGTATGTATAGTGGCAGGAAAAAGAGATAACTTGGATGCCCTTGCACAAACTGGTTTTATTTTACCTAAGTGGCCCCCCTTCCCCCCCTCCAGTGTGTACTCCAAAAGATTGTTTAGTGCAGCCGGTAACCTTGTCAGTGATCGGCGTGGGAGGTTACTGCCACAAAATGTGGAGAAGATGATGTTCATCAAAATGAATTATAAATTCCTCCAGGAAGACGTTGTGAAGTCTAATTAACTTACAGGAATAAAGCAATACTTTAAATATACCGATGTTCAGTCCGCTGCGACCATTAAGCGTGTGTGTGTATAACCCTTATCAAATGCGTTCACATTGCGTGCACACGCCGTCACACTGTTAGCTCAGAGTAGCTATACACTCTGTAACCCCTAACAGGAAAAAGGAATGCGACACCAATTGTATTTAAAATGTTGGGATCCAACCCACCAACAATTATTTACTAAAAAGGGGGTTACAACAATAACACAATCACATAAGAGAAGAGGCTACAATCAATGGATACATACGTTTGTTTGCCTGCGCCACCCGGTTCCGGTCCTCAGTCAATCTGGGTAGATGACCTTCAGAGAATATGTATGACCGGCCAGGAGGCAATGCTTTTATACATTAGTCCAAATCATGAATCAATGGGAACTGTAATCTCTTAACCTACAGGTCAAAGGGCTGGTCATTTACAGTACAGGAGGGGTCATAGGTCAGTTTGAATAGGTGGGCGATGCCTGGTCCAGGTGCACTTGCAGTTGTTCTCCTCTGGGTTCATGCCGAATATCAAGAGTACAGTAAATACAATTAATTTTAATATTCTGTTCCTGCGCATATCTATGCGCAGGAGCATGCTATCTTCTGCAAACTGCTACCAGAATATTGCTCTTAAAATACTGTACAGCTGGATACCAAACACCACCTCCTAACCTAATTCTGTCCCCTCATATTCTGTAAAGTCGAATCCCTCTGTTGTTATACCTTTCAAGTATATGTAACTTGCTGGTGTGGTGCATGTAGGCTATGTGTAAATTATGTGCTATGTGAATTAAATAGGAGATATGCCTTTGTGGCTTTTCCATGCGAATGCATATGCTACCGTAAATACTCATACCACGCGCTAACACGCAAGACTGTGTGAGCGATTATACGTAGCTTGCGAGTATGCGCACGCACGGAAGAGCAAGCACTCGCACGGAGGCCATCTGTGTGGTGTTTGTACGTGATGCGTGTGGCTATAATATTTTCGACTTCGACAGTCCACCCTTTGGCAGCCAACAATAACTGCCACACATAACTAATAAACTGAAAATATTATCTATACATTATTTACAAAGTTCAGATTACTGGGGAACAGTTGTAGGTGAAAAATGTATAGCCTAGTGAGATAGGAAAAAGCATGTATGTATGAATCAATGTCTGAGGGGCATGTATCATCATGCTGTATATGTTCTAAGTAAGCTTCAAGGTATTGCAAAGCATACATTAACTCCTTCTCATCCCGTATTAAGGGTCTGTAAATGGGCAAAAAAACACTACCGAGCTCTTTCTAAGGCTTCTTATACCAACAAATGGGGAGCACATTTATCTGATGATACATGGAGGGGAAACGTATGTGTGTGCTACTATATGTGGATAACGTTTATCGACTATGTGTGCCATTAACAGAGGATTGCAGAGATGAAGGCAAGACACATAAAAATATACATTCACATAAATTTGGGTATGGTTGACGTCTTTTCCGGTTGGATGTTTCTGGGTAGAGGGGGAAATGGAGAGAAATGGTGAAAGAAACAGGCCATGAAATTCATTTGCAATCCTTATCATAACACTGTTTCTACAGATGGGTCATAAATCAAATCTGCTGCTGTAACAATGCCCTCGCTCCTTAGACACATCAAATTTGTGCTTTGTTTGCGCTGTGTCAAAATTCGAACACACCTGAATTTCAGACCAATAATTATGATGACACCCAGGACACAAGGAGAAACTTTCCTACATTCACAATTACATTTTGCGCACACTCTCCTAGCCCTGAGAACCATTTGCGGTGGTTCAACCATGAGACCCAGCCAGTCAGTTCATTACCCACAGCCGTCAAGGTAAGGTTGTATTTCTTCCTGAACTCCGACTACAACTGCAAGATCTCGTCCATCTTTTGATCGATGATCTCCGTGGGGTCGTCAGTGCTATTCGTAATATACGTACAGCACTTTACACCATATTGAGTTGCCAGGGTAACACAGTACCCACCCATCACAGCCGTAACATAATTAAGAACCATCCTGTGCTGGATCAGCTCCTTCTTGTAGGCCTGTTACTCCCTACCCATATACCTGAAGGTGTCATCATACATCTCGGTGATATTATCTATCAAGTTCGCCAGCGCATGGATGTACCTATAATTTATAGTTCCTCTGGCAGTACAGGTGATATCTAATGCGAGAAGGAACTGAATACCGGTGGATTCATGAATTAAATCAGGGGCTGTGTGTTCTGCCCTATTTATGAGGTGTCTCTTGATGATGTGTTCATAATGGGTATGAGTATAAGGAGTCTGAGCGTTGTGGTGAATGTCTTTCATTTTGTTGTGCACTATGGTCATGACCTCTGGTAGTACTCTCCCAATATAACACAACCATTCAGAGCTCGGAGTAAGCCACTTGTACGCTTTCCTCCCACATATGAAATATGCATCATCTGGAAGTACATAAGGGACAAAATGCATCAACACCATATCACATATCTTCCTGATAAAGGATCTGGTCCCTAGTTCTCTCATTTGCTCAGTACAAGTATCGGGCTGGATGATGTGCGCACAATACCCCTGCAACACTTTCCCAGCCCACATGGTTTTGATCCCACATGTATACCTATACCAAAAATACTTCCTACTGGTGGCTATCTTGCGTACAAGTTCAGAGTCAATAGGTAGGCTATCAGCTCTGTGTGAGAAGGTCATTGTCTGGTTATTCCATGTCACTTCCCAATATCCTGGTTTTCCGAAATTGGACACATTAAAACACAATACTGACCTATCTACGTGGCACTGGTGGAGCTTCAAGCTAGATATATTGAATTTCTTGTCCACCGGTCTCCCACCCCATAATTCGAGTACCTCATCTATCGTTAAAGGGTATGGCACTAATCCCGACTTACTCTGTCCTTGAGGTACCTGTGAGCACACCCAGCATTCTGTTTGGTTTAAGACTGTACCCACTAATGAGTGGTAGTCACTCAAAGGATGTCGGCCAATGTCGATATTACTGTTTGACTGACATCTCTGGATGCACCCATCTTCGACAATATTTTTGCAATGCTTTCATATACAATATTCATCAGACAATAACCCTTCACGTTGCCTCCGAGCTCCGTGACTACCAGATAGCTTACTGATACCAGCCTTTACCAGAGTGATATGCTGCTCCTGAGATCCTACAACTCCGTCCTTGCCATCAGAACCCATTCCAGATCCTTGCTCAACGTCTCGGGGGACCTCACAAGAACAGATTGTCCTGATCAAAAACAGAGTCACCAGAAAAAGCCGAAACACAGTCTCTTGATGTAGATCCATTTAGTTAAGGAGCAAAAATAAGAGGAGAAACAAAAAAAAAGAAAAATAATGGGGGGGGGGGGGGGATGTGGCAAAAGAAAAATGGTACAACCGTCCTTGGCTTTGTTGTTCTCCATGCTCAGGCGCCGTTCAACAGTCCTGCCTCTCAACTTTCCTGGAACAAATTCTCTAGTTATACGAGGTTCTCTTCACCTTGCTCTTTGTCACGAGTTTTCTCCGGGTCAGCAATCTTCTTGCAGTGGACCCAAGCCTCTCTCTCGGCAACCTTTAGTGCTGTCGAGCTGGTCAACAAAACTTGATACGGTCCTTCCCACCTGTCTATGAGGCAACCTGAGCGTAAAATTTTTTGAATCATCACATAATCCCCAGGCTCAATGTCATGACAATTGCTGCTTGGTAGGTCAGGAATCGCCAGTTTTAGATTCCTTTACTGATTTCTCAATTGCTGGCTCATCCTAACGAAATATTGCAGTTATTTCGTTATTGCACTTCAAATCATCCTGGAGGTCTATCATTACATGAAGTTGTCGACCAAAAAGAACTTCGAAGGGTGATAAGTAAAGCGGCGACCTGGGAGTGGTTCTGATGCTGTACAACACTAGTGGTAATGCTTCTGTCCATAACAATGCAGTTTCAGCCATCACTTTGCTCAGCTTATTCTTAATAGTGCTGTTCATTCTCTCCACCTTCGCACTTGCCTGTGGTCGGTATGGAGTATGCAGCTTGCTATTACTACCCATCAGTTTGCACATGACCTGAAAGACTTCACCTGTAAAATGGGTACCCCTATCACTTTCAATCATTCTAGGGATACCATATCTGCACACAAATTCCTCCACGATTTTCTTTGCAGTGAACACAGCAGTATTTGTGGGAGCGGGGAATGCTTCTACCCAGTGTGAAAAGACATCGGTACATACTAACACATACTTAAAATTCCTACAGGGTAGTAACTGTATGAAGTCGATTTGTATTACCTGAAAAGGTCCGGAGGGATATGGGATGGCTCCGTTGGTATTGTCTTACCAATATTCTTCCTCAAGCAAGTAAGACATGTCATTGCTTTCTTACCTGCATGAGAAGAGAATCCTGGTGCACTCCAGTAGGCACTTACCAGTTTGCACATACCTTCCTTGCCCAGATGAGTCAGACTGTGTGCTGCCTCAGCTAGGCTTGGGAGATATGCCCTGGAGGCCACTGGCTTACCATGTCCATCTGTCCAAAGTCCTGAGGACTCATGACCATATCCCTTCACCTTCCAGACTGCCTTCTCCTGTAGGGAACACTAATTTTGCATTTCAAATAACTGTTGCATGTTAACCGTGTTAAATGTCATCAGTGGTGTGATGTTCGTTAATATGGTGGTGATTGCTGCTGATTTTGCAGCTTCGTCTGCCCGGCTGTTACCAAGTGAAATTGGGTCTTGGTTGTGAGTGTGTGCTTTACACTTGATAACAGTCACTCTGTCTTGTTCCTGTATTGCTGTCAGAAGCCTCTTGATGTATGTCACGTGTGCTACAGGTGTGCCAGCTGCCGTCATGAAATTTCTGAGGCGCCACAGGACCCCAAAATCATGCACCACTCCAAAGGCTTACCTAGAATCCGTGTATATTTTAGCTGACTTACCATCTGCCAACTCACATGCTCTGGTCAGTGCTACCAGCTCAGAGACTTGTGCTGAGTGAGGTGGGCCAACGGGTTCAGCTTCTATGATACCTTCGTCATCTACAACTGTGTATCCGGTGCACAGGTCTCCCGATTCCGTCTGTCTGTGGCAACTACTGTCAGTGTAGAAGGTAAAGTCTATGCCTTCCAGTGGGTTATCACTGATGTCAGGTCTCGCAGTGAATGTCTGGTTCAGGTATTCCATACAATCATGCTTATCAGTGTCTGCACTAAATTCTCCTTCACCATCATTCTCATCCTCCACCCTTTGTGCCTGTCCAGGCACACTTGGCAAGTAGGTTGCAGGATTTAGTGAGCTGCATCTCTTAATGGTGATGTTTACAGGGTCCATCAGTGATATTTCCCACTTTGTAAACCGAGCAGATGAGACATGTCTGGTTTGGGTGGAGTTTAGCAAGGCTGATACTGCATGAGGTGTATGGATGGTCAGGTTGTGTCCTAACACTACGTCCTTGCTCTTACTCACCAGCAAAGCTATGGCTGCAACACTTTGCAAGCAAGTGGGGAGAGACCGTGCTACAGTGTCCAACTGTGCGCTGTAGTAGGCTACCGGTCTGCTGGCATCACCATGTTTCTGTGTTAAGACTCCTGCCACGCACCCAGCGCTTTCAGTACCGTACAATTCAAAGGGCTTCTCAAAATCTGGCATACCCAATGCTGGTGCTTGTGACAAACACTGTTTTAGTCTCTCAAATTGCAAGGGTAGTGCCAGTATAGAGAACCCTGGAATCCAGTTCTGACAGTACCCACACATTCCGAGGAAAGTGCGGATCTGTTGCTGAGTTTGTGGCATAGTCATGTCATGGATGGCCTGTATTCTATCAGCGGTCAGGTGCTTAAGTCCCTGTGTCAAGCAATGCCCCAAGTATTTAACCTTAGTCCGACACAACTGCAACTTATCCTTTGTAACCTTGTGTCCTGTCTGGTAGAGATGAAACAGAAGCTGTTTAGTGTCTGCCAAGGATGACTCGAATGAGTCAGAGCACAACAACAAGTCATCAACATATTGTATTAGCACCGACCCACTCTCAGGTTGAAATGATTGCAAACAGTCATGTAAGGCCTGGGAGAAAATTCTTGGGCTGTCAATGAAACCTTGGGGGAGACGAGTCCAGGTGTACTGTACTCCCCTGTAAGTGAAAGCAAAGAAGTATTGGCTGTTAGGATGGAGAGGGACAGAAAAGAAAGCAGAACAGAGATCGATGACAGTGAAGAACTTTGAGGTGGGGGGGATTTGCATGAGGATGACAGCTGGATTGGGCACTAAGGGGAATTGACTCTCAACTATCTTGCTTATCCCCCTTAGATCCTGCACTAGCCTGTAACCCCTCCCCCCACTCTTTTTCACAGGGAAGATGGGACTATTGGCTGTGCTGGATGTCCTGACAAGGATGCCCTGCTGTAGCAACCGTTCTATGACGGGGTATACTCCTCATTCCACCTCTGGCTTCAGAGGGTACTGAGGGTTTTTTTGAGCTATCCTGCCACCTTTTATTTGTACTACTACTGGGGCTACATTCGCCATCAATCCAGTGTCTTGTCTATCTTTGGTCCAAAGGGAACCCGGTATTTGCGAGATCATTTCCTCTACCTGCGATGGACAAGTGTTTATAACAGTAGAATGTAACATTAGCCTTTGAGCGGTGTCTAATATATCTTGTACCTCCTGTGCATGGTTCTCAGGGATATCTAAGAACACACCCTCAGGGCTACAGTATATGACACACCGCATTTTACACAACAGATCTCTGCCAAGTAGATTAGTCGGAGCCGATACAGCCAGCAGAAAAGAATGTTTGGTTTGGAAGGGCCCTATCGTAATCTCTGCAGGTCTACTCAAAGGGTATTGCTGCACCTTTCCTGTTACTCCCATTGCTGAAATCGTTTTTCCCATGGTCGTTACACCTGTGGTGGAGTTTAACACTGATCTGGCTGCCCCTGTATCTACAAGAAAAGGTAATGGTACACCAGCTACATCAACCATGACCTCAGGTTCACTAGCAAGGCCAGCAATCAATGTCACTGGCTGCAGACTACAGGTATGGCCTAACCTCTATTGTGTAGTGGGACCCTCCCGCCGGGCATTGGCAGCTACTATATGTGCGAGGGATAACTGTGGGTTTTGGGGGGTCTGCCAGTCCCTCCTTGGAGGGTACCTCCTTGTTTTCCCTCTATGCAGCTCATAATCTCTTCTAGGTGTTCCCTGTTCCCAACTATGTGTCTGGTAACGCGGTTCATATTCATGTCTAGGGGGTCTATATACGTTATGTGTCCCGTTACTTCTACACTCCCTTGCAAAATGCCCTTCTCTATTGCAAAGATAACATGTTTTTGACCGTTTCTTACCATCAGGGGTTTGGGGTTTTGGCTGATGGGGCTTCGCTGTAAGAGCCTGTATGCTTACCATCATCAGCTTATCCCCTTGTGACTCCCTGTGTTTAGTGATATTACGATCATGTTCAATGGCAGACTCTCTTAGTGTAGCTACCGTGATTGCCCTCCAATTTGGAAGAGAGGTTTGCACCCTGGTCCTCAATTCCTCCTTTAATCCATCCACAGAGACAGCTACCTCCCTGTGGTTGGCATTTTCCTTTATATCCACTATCCCAGTGTATCTAGCCATTTCCTGCAGTGCTCTATGGAAATATTCGGATGCCAATTCACTGTCCTTCTGTCTTATGGAGAAAATGTTGTTCTATTTAACAGTAGGGAAATACAATCCTAGTTGTAAATTAATTTGCTTTATATTCTCCTGGCTATACTCATCAGTGAGAGGCACTTCTGTATCTAGTTTACAATCAGTTAAGAATTTTTGGGATGTCAATATTTGAGGGTAGACTCGCTCTTAGCACTGTCCACCAATCCTTGTTTGTGGGCTCATGGGCATTGCCCAATTCTTTAATACATTTCTGGCATCCGACTAGATCTTTTCTAGGATCGGGGAATTCTGACATAATTGATCTCAGTTCGGATTGGGACCAAGGACAATGCATTGCAACGTTCCTGATGGGGTTTACTCCCTGACTGTCAGTTCTCCCGTTGGGGACTGCAATCACCGAGACTGGATTTAGCTCAACCACATCATTTTTGTTTGACTCTATAATAAGGGGAGCTATTGTCTCTGCATAATGTATGGTGCCTTACTTACCGGTGGACACGACCTCACTCGCCCCTGCGCTGGCGGGCACCGCCACTGTTCTCACTGGTTGGGCCGTGCCCTTCTGAGTATCCTGTATGGTAGCTGCTAAAGAGAGTGCCGATATCGTGCTAGGCTCGACCTCTTCCTCACAACCTTGGGGAGAATTCAAAAATGGATACAACTGGCAAGGGTTAGGGTTAACACATTGATTATGCATACTGATATCTTTAACTGATGCACCATTGGTTGTAGCCAGTTTCCCCCCATCGACATATGGCGGTGGTGGTGCGCTCGCAATCACCTTCCTGTCAGGGTTGGAACCTGCTGTGCGAGCCAGATCCCTTAGCACATCTCCCTCTTGCTGCCACAGATTTAAACAATCGTATGTCTTATCCTCTGTTTCCTAGAATTGATTAGACATATTCCATTCCTTACACTCTGCAGTACCTCTGGTTGAAAAGTACCCATCTGAGGGAATAATGCCCTATAATCAGCAGTCATACCCATTCATTGCAAAAAGCCTCCGCGCGTGGACCATATTTCCCACACATTATAAACCTTGCTGACCCCTTTGGCCGCATCTCTTCAGCCTGAACCCTGGCTGCCAAACGCCTTCCACTTGTGCAATTGGATCCCATTGCGGACTTTTAAAACACAATACTCGACGGTGAAAGTTCTCCGAGCGCTTTACACCCACTCCTTCTCCACTGATGTACCACGACTCACTCCAATAGTGAGCACCGAGTACCCAGTGAGGACCCTATCAGCAACTGGCTTCTATTTACTGTAATTTGTGTAGGGAGAAAAACATACTATCGATCCCTCTTTCCAGTGAACGTCTCACCTTGGACAATTTCTTCCTGAGAGAGACAGCGAAAAAACTTCCTTCCACTATACACAAATCACACTTGCATATGCTCTACAAGACGCATATGACAACGCAATTTATGCAAAAGCACGCAAACTGGTATCATGTTGCACCACTTATTGTATGCACAAACGCGTGGTCCAATCGCACAGCGTATAGATACTTGTTATCTATTCGCCCTGCGATCAGTAGAGTCGAATTTACAAGCTGCGCTCCTCAGCTGGAGCGTAACACAAAACCTTAACTTCAATTCACAATTCTATACTCTATCATGCTCCTGTGCAAGTCTCTTCATGACTTCTCTATTTATTAACGTGAGTCAGCCGACCTTACGCCACCAAGCCTCTACTAACTCTGTGTCCCCACGGTATACCGATTTCCAGGTTCAATACATCCACTCCTACTTTCACTCACTCAAATACACAATGTTTTTCTTTTCTGTACAGAAAATATCACTCCCTTTGACTTGTAGTCTTATCCCAGAGGTAGTACAGTTTAAACAAAGTGTTATAATAATCTGCTTTTGAAATCGGATAGTTATGTGCTATTGTATTACATGTAATCCCGCTTTAAATTGTACTGCTATTGTGCGGTTATAATTTTGTGCTCGCGATTCTATGCAACCTTACGTAAACATGTGACCGTGCGTGTCTCTATACCACGTGCGCGCCTCTGTACGCTGTCCTCACGTACTGTGCCACATGTACAAACGTGCGTTTTCAATTTAATAAACCACACTATTTCGATAAATGCGAGCAATAAAACTACTATCGCTCACTAACACAACCCACACTTGTTCCATATATACCTAAACGACTAGGCCGGAACTGCGTTTCGTGTTTTACAATTACACCCTTAATACACTATTTCAAATATCTATATAGCAAACTAATGTGTCCGATTTCACACAGATCTATAATGACTGTAAACCTATGGCAACAATATGTGAGAATGCATGCAAAGTATCGGTACGCTTTGTGTACGCATTTGCGCCAAAATTACATTGAGATAATAAACGCCTTTTTTCCTGTGTCTAGGTTTCACACCAGCACCTCTTAAGACTGCAGTACAGACGTGATCTAACAACACAATAGAGGGTTTTAAAACACCAAGTAGCAAAGCAAGGGTTACTTAAAGATGCGTCTCCACCCTTTGTTGGTAGAAAAGTCTGTAATGGTATGCCAGTCTGTGAGTGTGAAGTGAACCAGAGGAGTCCCCAATTGTGAAGTCTAATTAACTTACAGGAATAAATAAATACTTTAAATACACTGATGTTCAGGCCGCTGCGACCGTTAAGCATGTGTGTGTAGAACCCCTATCAAAGGCGTACACGTTGCGTGCGCATGCTGTCACGCTGTTAGCTCAGAGTAGCTACACGTGCGGCGGAATACACTCTGTAACCCCTAACAGGAAAAAGGAATGCGACACCAATTGTATTTAAAATGTTGGGATCCAACCCACCAACAATTATTTACTAACAAGGTGGTTACAACAATAATACAATCACATAAGAGAAGAGGCTACAATCAATGGATACATACGTTTGTTTGCCTGCGCCACCCGGTGTCGGTCCTCAGTCAATCTGGGTAGATGACCTTCAGAGAATGTGTATGACCGGCCAGGAGGCATGGCTTTTATACATTAGTCCAAATCATGAAACAATGGGAACTGTAATCTCTTAACCTATAGGTCAAAGGGCTGGTCATTTACAGTACAGGAGGGGTCATAGGTCGATTTGAATAGGTGGGCGATGCCTGGTCCAGGTGCACTTGCAGTTGTTCTCCTCTGGGTTCATGCCGAATATCAAGAGTACAGTAAATACAATTAATATTAATATTCTGTTCCTGCGCATATCTGTCCAGGAGCGTGCTATCTTCTGAAACTGCTACCGGAATATTGCTCTTAAAATACTGTACAGCTGGATACCAAACACCACCTCCTAACCTAATTCTGTCCCCTCATATCCTGTAAAGTCGAATCCCTCTGTTGTTATACCTTTCAAGTATATGTAACTTGCTGGTGTGGTGCATGTAGGCTATGTGTAAATTATGTGCTATGTGAATTAAATAGGAGATATGTCTTTGTGGCTTTTCCATGTGAATGCGTATGCTACCATAATTACTCATACCACGCGCTAATACGCAGGACCTCATGAGCGATTATACGTAGCTTGCGAGTATGCGCACGCACGGAAGAACAAGCACCCGCACGGAGGCCATCTGTGTGGTGTTTGTACAATGATGCGTGTGGCTATAATATTTTCGACTTCGACAACGTTTACCAGCAATTGCTTCCAGAAAGTACACATACTACAGAGGGACCTGTGATGGTGTATTCCAGTGGGGATAAATTCATACTTTTTGAGGAGGAGGATGTACACACTGAAAGGAGTGAGGAATTGGAGGATGAGGATAAGGACGACATCTTGCCTCTGTAGAGCCAGTTTGTGCAAGGAGAGATTAATTGCTTATTTTTTTGTGAGGGCCCAAACAAACCAATCATTTCAGCCACAGTTGTGTGTCAGACTCTGGTACTGAAATGATTGGTTTGTTAAAGTGTGCATGTCCTGTTTATACAACATAAGGGTGGCTGGGAGGGCCGAAGGACGATTTTATCTTGCACCTCTTTTATTTTCTTTGCATTATGTCCTCTTTGGGGCCTAGTTTTTAAAAATGCCATCCTGTCTGCCACTGCAGTGCCACTCCTAGATGGGCCAGGTGTTTGAGTCGCCCACTTGTGTCGCTTAGCTTAGTCATCCAGCTACCTTGGTGCACCTCTTTTTCTTCTTTGCATCATGTGCTGTTTGGGGCCTATTTTTTTATATCTGCCATCCTGTCTGACACTGCAGTGCCACTCCTAGATGGGCCAGGTCTTTGTGCCGCACACTTGATTCGCTTAGCTTAGTCATCCAGCGACCTCGGTGCAACCTTCTGGCCTTAATACAATGGGGGTCATTCCGAGTTGTTCACTCGTTAGATTTTTTTCGCAACGGAGCGATTAGTCGCAAACTGTGCATGCGCAATGTTCGCAGTGCGCCTGCGCCAAGTAAATTAGCACAAAAGTTTGTTATTTTACTCACGGCCTAACAAAGATTTTTCTTCATTCTGGTGATCGGAGTGTGATTGACAGGAAGTGGGTGTTTCTGGGCGGAAACTGGCTGTTTTATGGGTGTGTGCGAAAAAACGCTGGCGTTTCTGGGAAAAACGCGGGAGTGTATGGGCGAACGCTGGGCATGTTTGTGACGTCAAACCAGGAACGAAAAACTGACTGAACTGATCGCAGTGTAGGAGTAAGTCTCGAGCTACTCAGAAACTGCTAAGAAATTTCTATTCGCAATTCTGCTAATCTTTTGTTTGCAATTCTGCTATGCTAAGATACACTCCCAGAGGGCGGCGGCTTAGCATGTGCAAAGCTGCTAAAAGAAGCTAGCAAGCGAACCACTCGGAATAAGGGCCATTATTGTGAGGTGTGAGGTGTTCAGAATAGACTGGAAATTAGTGGAAATTAATGTTATTGAGGTTAATAATACCGTAGGATCAAAATTACCCTCAAATTCTGTGATTTTAGCTGTTTTTGTGTTTTTTTTTAAAATCAGCCAGATCCAAAACCCGATAGGGTGGTTTTGGCAAAACCAATCCAGATCCAAAACAAGACCGGGGATCCAGAACCAAAACCAAAACACAAAACACAAAAAGTGCCTGCCGCACATCTCTACTTTTTGGGTTGTACACCGAATGTGCGCACTGTTCATATTTAAAATATATGGGGTAGGAACACCAAAATGAGGACTGCTATGATTGAGGGGTGATGGTGATGGGAAAGGGGTGCAGGGTAAGAGGTGGAACTAGTGGGGGCGCTAGGGGGCACCAGCCAAAATCTTGCCTAGAGCATCATATTGGTTAGGGCCAGCTCTGGGTGAAAGTACAATGTTGGTAAATATTTATGTTCAATGGCAATGATTTAATTTCAAGCAAAACAAAGGTAAAGATTATAAGGTTGGAAAAAACTAATTTCAAGGTAGAGTGTGTTAGATCACCATAGAGAGGACAAATGTACAAAGGCAAGATGACATTGGTACAGCTTTCAATTCAGATGTGTGTGAAGAACCAAAAGTATAAATCCAAGTAACCCTATCGAACATCACTTCCCGGGCCCGGATCAGAATTCTGCTTGGGTTTTCCCACCAGACTCGGAAACTGGAATGAGGCAAAACGTCTAGAGATGAGCGCCTGAAATTTTTCGGGTTTTGTGTTTTGGTTTTGGGTTCGGTTCCGCGGCCGTGTTTTGGGTTCGAACGCGTTTTGGCAAAACCTCACCGAATTATTTTTGTCGGATTCGGGTGTTTTTTTCCAAAAACACTAAAAAACAGCATAAATCATAGAATTTGGGGGTCATTTTGATCCCAAAGTATTATTAACCTCAAAAACCATAATTTACACTCATTTTCAGTCTATTCTGAATACCTCACACCTCACAATATTATTTTTAGTCCTAAAATTTGCACCGAGGTCGCTGTGTGAGTAAGATAAGCGACCCTAGTGGCCGACACAAACACCGGGCCCATCTAGGAGTGGCACTGCAGTGTCACGCAGGATGTCCCTTCCAAAAAACCCTCCCCAAACAGCACATGACGCAAAGAAAAAAAGAGGCGCAATGAGGTAGCTGTGTGAGTAAGATTAGCGACCCTAGTGGCCGACACAAACACCGGGCCCATCTAGGAGTGGCACTGCAGTGTCACGCAGGATGGCCCTTCCAAAAAACCCTCCCCAAACAGCACATGACGCAAAGAAAAAAAGAGGCGCAATGAGGTAGCTGACTGTGTGAGTAAGATTAGCGACCCTAGTGGCCGACACAAACACCGGGCACATCTAGGAGTGGCACTGCAGTGTCACGCAGGATGTCCCTTCCAAAAAACCCTCCCCAAACAGCACATGACGCAAAGAAAAAAAGAGGCGCAATGAGGTAGCTGTGTGAGTAAGATTAGCGACCCTAGTGGCCGACACAAACACCGGGCCCATCTAGGAGTGGCACTGCAGTGTCACGCAGGATGTCCCTTCCAAAAAACCCTCCCCAATCAGCACATGATGCAAAGAAAAAGAAAAGAAAAAAGAGGTGCAAGATGGAATTATCCTTGGGCCCTCCCACCCACCCTTATGTTGTATAAACAAAACAGGACATGCACACTTTAACCAACCCATCATTTCAGTGACAGGGTCTGCCACACGACTGTGACTGATATGACGGGTTGGTTTGGACCCCCCCCAAAAAAGAAGCAATTAATCTCTCCTTGCACAAACTGGCTCTACAGAGGCAAGATGTCCACCTCATCTTCACCCTCCGATATATCACCGTGTACATCCCCCTCCTCACAGATTATCAATTCGTCCCCACTGGAATCCACCATCTCAGCTCCCTGTGTACTTTGTGGAGGCAATTGCTGCTGGTCAATGTCTCCGCGGAGGAATTGATTATAATTCATTTTAATGAACATCATCTTCTCCACATTTTCTGGATGTAACCTCGTACGCCGATTGCTGACAAGGTGAGCGGCGGCACTAAACACTCTTTCGGAGTACACACTTGTGGGAGGGCAACTTAGGTAGAATAAAGCCAGTTTGTGCAAGGGCCTCCAAATTGCCTCTTTTTCCTGCCAGTATAAGTACGGACTGTGTGACGTGCCTACTTGGATGCGGTCACTCATATAATCCTCCACCATTCTATCAATGTTGAGAGAATCATATGCAGTGACAGTAGACGACATGTCCGTAATCGTTGTCAGGTCCTTCAGTCCGGACCAGATGTCAGCATCAGCAGTCGCTCCAGACTGCCCTGCATCACCGCCAGCGGGTGGGCTCGGAATTCTGAGCCTTTTCCTCGCACCCCCAGTTGCGGGAGAATGTGAAGGAGGAGATGTTGACAGGTCGCGTTCCGCTTGACTTGACAATTTTGTCACCAGCAGGTCTTTCAACCCCAGCAGACCTGTGTCTGCCGGAAAGAGAGATCCAAGGTAGGCTTTAAATCTAGGATCGAGCACGGTGGCCAAAATGTAGTGCTCTGATTTCAACAGATTGACCACCCGTGAATCCTTGTTAAGCGAATTAAGGGCTGCATCCACAAGTCCCACATGCCTAGCGGAATCGCTCCGTGTTAGCTCCTCCTTCAATGCCTCCAGCTTCTTCTGCAAAAGCCTGATGAGGGGAATGACCTGACTCAGGCTGGCAGTGTCTGAACTGACTTCACGTGTGGCAAGTTCAAAGGGCATCAGAACCTTGCACAACGTTGAAATCATTCTCCACTGCACTTGAGACAGGTGCATTCCACCTACTATATCGTGCTCAATTGTATAGGCTTGAATGGCCTTTTGCTGCTCCTCCAACCTCTGAAGCATATAGAGGGTTGAATTCCACCTCGTTACCACTTCTTGCTTCAGATGATGGCAGGGCAGGTTCAGTAGTTTTTGGTGGTGCTCCAGTTTTCTGTACGTGGTGCCTGTACGCCGAAAGTGTACCGCAATTCTTCTGGCCACCGACAGCATCTCTTGCACGCCCCTGTCGTTTTTTAAAAAATTCTGCACCACCAAATTCAAGGTATGTGCAAAACATGGGACGTGCTGGAATTGGCCCAGATTTAATGCACACACAATATTGCTGGCGTTGTCCGATGCCACAAATCCACAGGAGAGTCCAATTGGGGTAAGCCATTCCGCGATGATCTTCCTCAGTTGCCGTAAGAGGTTTTCAGCTGTGTGCGTATTCTGGAAAGCGGTGATACAAAGCGTAGCCTGCCTAGGAAAGAGTTGGCGTTTGCGAGATGCTGCTACTGGTGCCGCCGCTGCTGTTCTTGCGGCGGGAGTCCATACATCTACCCAGTGGGCTGTCACAGTCATATAGTCCTGACCCTGCCCTGCTCCACTTGTCCACATGTCCGTGGTTAAGTGGACATTGGGTACAGCTGCATTTTTTAGGACACTGGTGACTCTTTTTCTGAGGTCTGTGTACATTTTCGGTATCGCCTGCCTAGAGAAATGGAACCTAGATGGTATTTGGTACCGGGGACACAGTACCTCCAACAAGTCTCTAGTTGGCTCTGCAGTAATGATGGATACCGGAACCACGTTTCTCACCACCCAGGATGCCAAGGCCTCAGTTATCCGCTTTGCAGTAGGATGACTGCTGTGATATTTCATCTTCCTCGCAAAGGACTGTTGAACAGTCAATTGCTTACTGGAAGTAGTACAAGTGGGCTTACGACTTCCCCTCTGGGATGACCATCGACTCCCAGCGGCAACAACAGCAGCGCCAGCAGCAGTAGGCGTTACACGCAAGGATGCATCGGAGGAATCCCAGGCAGGAGAGGACTCGTCAGACTTGCCAGTGACATGGCCTGCAGGACTATTGGCATTCCTGGGGAAGGAGGAAATTGACACTGAGGGAGTTGGTGGGGTGGTTTGCGTGAGCTTGGTTACAAGAGGAAGGGATTTACTGGTCAGTGGACTGCTTCCGCTGTCACCCAAAGTTTTTGAACTTGTCACTGACTTATTATGAATGCGCTGCAGGTGACGTATAAGGGAGGATGTTCCGAGGTGGTTAACGTCCTTACCCCTACTTATTACAGCTTGACAAAGGGAACACACGGCTTGACACCTGTTGTCCGCATTTCTGGTGAAATACCTCCACACCGAAGAGCTGATTTTTTTGGTATTTTCACCTGGCATGTCAACGGCCATATTCCTCCCACGGACAACAGGTGTCTCCCCGGGTGCCTGACTTAAACAAACCACCTCACCATCAGAATCCTCCTGGTCAATTTCCTCCCCAGCGCCAGCAACACCCATATCCTCCTCATCCTGGTGTACTTCAACACTGACATCTTCAATCTGACTATCAGGAACTGGACTGCGGGTGCTCCTTCCAGCACTTGCAGGGGGCATGCAAATAGTGGAAGGCGCATGCTCTTCACGTCCAGTGTTGGGAAGGTCAGGCATCGCAAACGACACAATTGGACTCTCCTTGTGGATTTGGGATTTCAAAGAACGCACAGTTCTTTGCGGTGCTTTTGCCAGCTTGAGTCTTTTCAGTTTTCTAGCGAGAGGCTGAGTGCTTCCATCCTCATGTGAAGCTGAACCACTAGCCATGAACATAGGCCAGGGCCTCAGCCGTTCCTTGCCACTCCGTGTGGTAAATGGCATATTGGCAAGTTTACGCTTCTCCTCCGACAATTTTATTTTAGGTTTTGGAGTCCTTTTTTTTCTGATATTTGGTGTTTTGGATTTGACATGCTCTGTACTATGACATTGGGCATCGGCCTTGGCAGACGACGTTGCTGGCATTTCATCGTCTCGGCCATGACTAGTGGCAGCAGCTTCAGCACGAGGTGGAAGTGGATCTTGATCTTTCCCTAATTTTGGAACCTCAACTTTTTTGTTCTCCATATTTTATAGGCAGAACTAAAAGGCACCTCAGGTAAACAATGGAGATGGATGGATTGGATACTAGTATACAATTATGGACGGACTGCCACGGTTAGGTGGTATAAAAAAAAACACGGTTAGGTGGTATATATTGTAATACAATTATGGATGGACGGACTGCCTGCCGAGTGCCGACACAGAGGTAGCCACAGCCGTGAACTACCGCACTGTACACTGGTTGATAAAGAGATAGTAGTATACTCGTAACAACTAGTATGACTGACTATGACGGTATAAAGAATGAAAAAAAAACCACGGTTAGGTGGTATATATTATAATACAATTATGGATGGACGGACTGCCTGCCGACTGCCGACACAGAGGTAGCCACAGCCGTGAACTACCGCACTGTACACTGGTTGATAAAGAGATAGTAGTATACTCGTAACAACTAGTATGACTGACTATGACGGTATAAAGAATGAAAAAAAAACCACGGTTAGGTGGTATATATTATAATAATACAATTATGGATGGACGGACTGCCTGCCGAGTTCCGACACAGAGGTAGCCACAGCCGTGAACTACCGCACTGTACACTGGTTGATAAAGAGATAGTAGTATACTCTTAACAACTAGTATGACTGACTATGACGGTATAAAGAATGAAAAAAAAACCACGGTTAGGTGGTATATATTGTAATACAATTATGGATGGACGGACTGCCTGCCGAGTTCCGACACAGAGGTAGCCACAGCCGTGAACTACCGCACTGTACACTGGTTGATAAAGAGATAGTAGTATACTCGTAACAACTAGTATGACTGACTATGACGGTATAAAGAATGAAAAAAAAACCACGGTTAGGTGGTATATATTATAATACAATTATGGATGGACGGACTGCCTGCCGACTGCCGACACAGAGGTAGCCACAGCCGTGAACTACCGCACTGTACACTGGTTGATAAAGAGATAGTAGTATACTCGTAACAACTAGTATGACACTATGACGGTATAAAGAATGAAAAAAAAACCACGGTTAGGTGGTATATATTATAATAATACAATTATGGATGGACGGACTGCCTGCCGAGTTCCGACACAGAGGTAGCCACAGCCGTGAACTACCGCACTGTACACTGGTTGATAAAGAGATAGTAGTATACTCGTAACAACTAGTATGACTGACTATGACGGTATAAAGAATGAAAAAAAAACCACGGTTAGGTGGTATATATTGTAATACAATTATGGATGGACGGACTGCCTGCCGAGTTCCGACACAGAGGTAGCCACAGCCGTGAACTACCGCACTGTACACTGGTTGATAAAGAGATAGTAGTATACTCGTAACAACTAGTATGACTGACTATGACGGTATAAAGAATGAAAAAAAAACCACGGTTAGGTGGTATATATTGTAATACAATTATGGATGGACGGACTGCCTGCCGAGTTCCGACACAGAGGTAGCCACAGCCGTGAACTACCGCACTGTACACTGGTTGATAAAGAGATAGTAGTATACTCGTAACAACTAGTATGACTGACTATGACGGTATAAAGAATGAAAAAAAAACCACGGTTAGGTGGTATATATTATAATACAATTATGGATGGACGGACTGCCTGCCGACTGCCGACACAGAGGTAGCCACAGCCGTGAACTACCGCACTGTACACTGGTTGATAAAGAGATAGTAGTATACTCGTAACAACTAGTATGACACTATGACGGTATAAAGAATGAAAAAAAAACCACGGTTAGGTGGTATATATTATAATACAATTATGGATGGACGGACTGCCTGCCGACTGCCGACACAGAGGTAGCCACAGCCGTGAACTACCGCACTGTACACTGGTTGATAAAGAGATAGTAGTATACTCGTAACAACTAGTATGACACTATGACGGTATAAAGAATGAAAAAAAAACCACGGTTAGGTGGTATATATTATAATAATACAATTATGGATGGACGGACTGCCTGCCGACTGCCGACACAGAGGTAGCCACAGCCGTGAACTACCGCACTGTACACTGGTTGATAAAGAGATAGTAGTATACTCGTAACAACTAGTATGACTATGACGACGGTATAAAGAAAGAAAAAAAAATACCACGGTTAGGTGGTATATAATTATACAATTATGGATGGACGGACTGCCTGCCGAGTGCCGACTGCCGACACAGAGGTAGCCACAGCCGTGAACTACCGCACTGTACTGTGTCTGCTGCTAATATAGACTGGTTGATAAAGAGATAGTATACAACAATATACTACTATACTGGTGGTCAGGCACTGGTCACCACTAGTCACACTGGCAGTGGCACTCCTGCAGCAAAAGTGTGCACTGTTTAATTTTAAATTAATATAATATTATGTACTCCTGGCTCCTGCTATAACAACCTGCAGTGCTCCCCAGTCTCCCCCACAATTATTATAAGCTTTTATACATTGATGTGCAGCACACTGGGCTGAGCTGAGTGCACACAGACTGAGTCACACTGTGTGACTGCTGTGTATCGTTTTTTTCAGGCAGAGAACGGATATAGCAGAGAACGGATATATTAAATAAAAGTTAACTTAACAACAACTGCACTGGTCACTGTGGTAAACTCTGTCTGCACAATCTCTCTCTCTCTCTCTCTCTTCTAATCTATTCTAATGGAGAGGACGCCAGCCACGTCCTCTCCCTATCAATCTCAATGCACGTGTGAAAATGGCGGCGACGCGCGGCTCCTTATATAGAATCCGAGTCTCGCGAGAATCCGACAGCGTCATGATGACGTTCGGGCGCGCTCGGGTTAACCGAGCAAGGCGGGAAGATCCGAGTCGCTCGGACCCGTGAAAAAAAAAGTGAAGTTCGTGCGGGTTCGGATTCAAAGAAACCGAACCCGCTCATCTCTAAAAACGTCATCATCCCGCTGTTGGATTCTCGCAGGTATTGGATTCCATATAAGGAGCCGCGCGATGCCGACATTTTTACTCCAGTCCTGGAGAGTGTAGAGAGAGGACGTGTCTTCTCAGTGTCTGTGCAGGAAAGTGGTGTGGCGCGTAGGGTGGCGACCTGCTTTTATGTGCTGCATCAGTCCAGTCACAGTCAGTGGCGGATTTAGCGGGGGGCGATTAGGGCGAACGCCCCCCCTACATATACCGGCAGCGGGATGGAGGCCGGGTCCCGCCGCGGTATTGGGAACAGGTTGGAGAGCGGTGCAGCGCGGCGGGGGATGAGGAGAGAGAGGAGCATCCTGACGCGCGTACAGCGGCCTCTGTTCTGAGTACGCCCTTACCTCCCTGTACGCGCGTCAGGATGCTCTCTCTCTGTCTTCGTCCCCCGCCGCGCTGCACCGCTCTCCACCCGTTCCCAATATCGCAGCGGGACCCGGCCTCCATCTATGAGTAGGTGTGTGTGTCTGTGTGTCTGTGTGTGTGTGTGTGTGTGTGTGTGTGTGTGTGTGACTGTGTGTGTGTCGGTGTGTGTGTCTGTGTGTGTGTCCCATTTCTCCCCCCCCTCCCTCCCTCTCTTCTCCCTGCATTATGTCCCTGCATTATTTTGCCTCATTCAGTGTGCTATAATGTGCACTTCGCCTCATTCGGCTCATTCAGTGTGCTATAACTTGAATTTTGGCTCATTCAGTGTGCTATAACGTGAATTTTGGCTCATACAGTGTGCTATTACATGAATTTTGCCTCATTCTGCGTGCTATAATGTGAATTTCGCATCATTCTGCTCAGTGTGCTATAACGGGAATTTTGGCTCATTCAGTGTGCTATAACGTGAATTTTGGCTCATACAGTGTGCTATAATGTGAATTTTGCCTCATTCTGCGTGCTATAATGTGAATTTCGCATCATTCGGCTCAGTGTGCTATAACGTGAATTTTGGCTCATACAGTGTGCTATAATGTGAATTTTGCCTCATTCTGCGTGCTATAATGTGAATTTCGCATCATTCGGCTCAGTGTGCTATAACATAAATTTTGGCTCATTCAGTGTGCTATAACGTGAATTTTGGCTCATTCAGTGTGCTATAACGGGAATATTGGCTCATTCAGTGTGCTATAACGTGAATTTTGGCTCATACAGTGTGCTATAATGTGAATTTTGCCTCATTCTGCGTGCTATAATGTGAATTTCGCATCATTCGGCTCAGTGTGCTATAACGTGAATTTTGGCTCATACAGTGTGCTATAATGTGAATTTTGCCTCATTCTGCGTGCTATAATGTGAATTTCGCATCATTCGGCTCATTCAGTGTGCTATAACGTGAATTTTGGCTCATTCAGTGTGCTATAACGTGAATTTTGGCTCATACTGTGTGCTATAATGTGAATTTTGCCTCATTCTGCGTGCTATAATGTGAATTTCACATCATTCGGCTCAGTGTGCTATAACGTGAATTTTGGCTCATACAGTGTGCTATAATGTGAATTTTGCCTCATTCTGCATGCTATAATGTGAATTTCGCATCATACGGCTCAGTGTGCTATAACGTGAATTTTGGCTCATTCGGTGTGCTATAACATGAATTTTGGCTCATACAGTGTGCTATATAGAGATGAGCGGGTTCGGTTCCTCTGAATCCGAACCCGCCCGAACTTCATGTTTTTTTACACGGGTCCGAGCGACTCGGATCTTCCCGCCTTGCTCGGTTAACCCGAGCGCGCCCGAACGTCATCATCACGCTGTCGGATTCTCGCGAGACTCGGATTCTATATAAGGAGCCGCGCGTCGCCGCCATTTTCACACGTGCATTGAGATTGATAGGGAGAGGACGTGGCTGGCGTCCTCTCCGTTTAGAAATAGATAGGAGAGTGAGAGTGAGACACTTCATTTACTGGAGCTTAGGAGGAGTACTCAGAGAGTGCAGAATTTTGCTGATAGTAGTTAGTTAGTTATACTAGTGACTGACCAGTGAGACCACCAGTGCAGTTTTATTATTATTTAATATAATCCGTTCTCTGCCTGAAAAAAACGATACACAGTGACTCAGTCACATACCATATCTGTGCTCAGCCCAGTGTGCTGCATCATCTATGTATAATATCTGACTGTGCTCACACAGCTTAATTGTGGGGGAGACTGGGGAGCAGTTATAGGTTATAGCAGGAGCCAGGAGTACATATTAAACAGTGCACACTTTTGCTGCCAGAGTGCCACTTCCATTGTGACTGACCAGTGACCTGACCACACTGACCACCAGTATATTGTGATTGCCTGCCTGAAAAAGTTAAACACTCGTCGTGTGACTTGTGTGGTGTTTTTTTATTCTATAAAAAACTCATTCTGCTGACAGACAGTGTCCAGCAGGTCCGTCATTATATAATATATACCTGTCCGGCTGCAGTAGTGATATATATATATTTTTTATATCATTATTTATCATCCAGTCTATACTAGCAGCAGACACAGTACGGTAGTTCACGGCTGTAGCTACCTCTGTGTCGGCACTCGGCAGTCCATCCATAATTGTATACCACCTACCCGTGTTTTTTTTTTTCTTTCTTCTTTATACATACAACATCTCATTATCATCCAGTCTATATTAGCAGCAGACACAGTACAGTACGGTAGTCCACGGCTGTAGCTATCTCTGTGTCGGCACTCGGCAGTCCATCCATAATTGTATACCACCACCTACCCGTGTTTTTTTTTTCTTTCTTCTTTATACATACTACATCTCATTATCATCCAGTCTATATTAGCAGCAGACACAGTACGGTAGTCCACGGCTGTAGCTACCTCTGTGTCGGCACTCGGCAGTCCATCCATAATTGTATACCACCTACCCGTGGTTTTTTTTTTCTTTCTTCTTTATACATACTACATCTCATTATCAACCAGTCTATATTAGCAGCAGACACAGTACGGTAGTCCACGGCTGTAGCTACCTCTGTGTCGGCACTCGGCAGTCCATCCATAATTGTATACCACCTACCCGTGGTTTTTTTTTTCTTTCTTCTTTATACATACTACATATCATTATCAACCAGTCTATATTAGCAGCAGACACAGTACGGTAGTCCACGGCTGTAGCTACCTCTGTGTCGGCACTCGGCAGTCCATCCATAATTGTATACCACCTACCCGTGGTTTTTTTTTTTTTTTTCTTCTTTATACATACTACATCTCATTATCAACCAGTCTATATTAGCAGCAGACACAGTACGGTAGTCCACGGCTGTAGCTACCTCTGTGTCGGCACTCGGCAGTCCATCCATAATTGTATACTAGTATCCATCCATCTCCATTGTTTACCTGAGGTGCCTTTTAGTTGTGCCTATTAAAATATGGAGAACAAAAATGTTGAGGTTCCAAAATTAGGGAAAGATCAAGATCCACTTCCACCTCGTGCTGAAGCTGCTGCCACTAGTCATGGCCGAGACGATGAAATGCCAGCAACGTCGTCTGCCAAGGCCGATGCCCAATGTCATAGTACAGAGCATGTCAAATCCAAAACACCAAATATCAGTAAAAAAAGGACTCCAAAACCTAAAATAAAATTGTCGGAGGAGAAGCGTAAACTTGCCAATATGCCATTTACCACACGGAGTGGCAAGGAACGGCTGAGGCCCTGGCCTATGTTCATGGCTAGTGGTTCAGCTTCACATGAGGATGGAAGCACTCAGCCTCTCGCTAGAAAAATGAAAAGACTCAAGCTGGCAAAAGCAGTAGCACCGCAAAGAACTGTGCGTTCTTCGAAATCCCAAATCCACAAGGAGAGTCCAATTGTGTCGGTTGCGATGCCTGACCTTCCCAACACTGGACGTGAAGAGCATGCGCCTTCCACCATTTGCACGCCCCCTGCAAGTGCTGGAAGGAGGACCCGCAGTCCAGTTCCTGATAGTCAGATTGAAGATGTCAGTGTTGAAGTACACCAGGATGAGGAGGATATGGGTGTTGCTGGCGCTGGGGAGGAAATTGACCAGGAGGATTCTGATGGTGAGGTGGTTTGTTTAAGTCAGGCACCCGGGGAGACACCTGTTGTCCGTGGGAGGAATATGGCCGTTGACATGCCTGGTGAAAATACCAAAAAAATCAGCTCTTCGGTGTGGAAGTATTTCAACAGAAATGCGGACAACAGGTGTCAAGCCGTGTGTTGCCTTTGTCAAGCTGTAATAAGTAGGGGTTAGGACGTTAACCACCTCGGAACATCCTCCCTTATACGTCACCTGCAGCGCATTCATAATAAGTCAGTGACAAGTTCAAAAACTTTGGGCGACAGCGGAAGCAGTCCACTGACCAGTAAATCCCTTCCTCTTGTAACCAAGCTCACGCAAACCACCCCACCAACTCCCTCAGTGTCAATTTCCTCCTTCCCCAGGAATGCCAATAGTCCTGCAGGCCATGTCACTGGCAATTCTGATGATTCCTCTCCTGCCTGGGATTCCTCCGATGCATCCTTGCGTGTAACGCCTACTGCTGCTGGCGCTGCTGTTGTTGCTGCTGGGAGTCGATGGTCATCCCAGAGGGGAAGTCGTAAGCCCACTTGTACTACTTCCAGTAAGCAATTGACTGTTCAACAGTCATTTGCGAGGAAGATGAAATATCACAGCAGTCATCCTGCTGCAAAGCGGATAACTGAGGCCTTGACAACTATGTTGGTGTTAGACGTGCGTCCGGTATCCGCCGTTAGTTCACAGGGAACTAGACAATTTATTGAGGCAGTGTGCCCCCGTTACCAAATACCATCTAGGTTCCACTTCTCTAGGCAGGCGATACCGAGAATGTACACGGACGTCAGAAAAAGACTCACCAGTGTCCTAAAAAATGCAGTTGTACCCAATGTCCACTTAACCACGGACATGTGGACAAGTGGAGCAGGGCAGGGTCAGGACTATATGACTGTGACAGCCCACTGGGTAGATGTATGGACTCCCGCCGCAAGAACAGCAGCGGCGGCACCAGTAGCAGCATCTCGCAAACGCCAACTCTTTCCTAGGCAGGCTACGCTTTGTATCACCGGTTTCCAGAATACGCACACAGCTGAAAACCTCTTACGGTAACTGAGGAAGATCATCGCGGAATGGCTTACCCCAATTGGACTCTCCTGTGGATTTGTGGCATCGGACAACGCCAACAATATTGTGTGTGCATTAAATATGGGCAAATTCCAGCACGTCCCATGTTTTGCACATACCTTGAATTTGGTGGTGCAGAATTTTTTTAAAAACGACAGGGGCGTGCAAGAGATGCTGTCGGTGGCCAGAAGAATTGCGGGACACTTTCGGCGTACAGGCACCACGTACAGAAGACTGGAGCACCACCAAAAACTACTGAACCTGCCCTGCCATCATCTGAAGCAAGAAGTGGTAACGAGGTGGAATTCAACCCTCTATATGCTTCAGAGGTTGGAGGAGCAGCAAAAGGCCATTCAAGCCTATACAATTGAGCACGATATAGGAGGTGGAATGCACCTGTCTCAAGCGCAGTGGAGAATGATTTCAACGTTGTGCAAGGTTCTGATGCCCTTTGAACTTGCCACACGTGAAGTCAGTTCAGACACTGCCAGCCTGAGTCAGGTCATTCCCCTCATCAGGCTTTTGCAGAAGAAGCTGGAGACATTGAAGGAGGAGCTAACACGGAGCGATTCCGCTAGGCATGTGGGACTTGTGGATGGAGCCCTTAATTCGCTTAACAAGGATTCACGGGTGGTCAATCTGTTGAAATCAGAGCACCACATTTTGGCCACCGTGCTCGATCCTAGATTTAAAGCCTACCTTGGATCTCTCTTTCCGGCAGACACAAGTCTGCTGGGGTGCAAAGACCTGCTGGTGACAAAATTGTCAAGTCAAGCGGAACGCGACCTGTCAACATCTCCTCCTTCACATTCTCCCGCAACTGGGGGTGCGAGGAAAAGGCTCAGAATTCCGAGCCCACCCGCTGGCGGTGATGCAGGGCAGTCTGGAGCGAATGCTGATGCTGACATCTGGTCCAGACTGAAGGACCTGACAACGATTACGGACATGTCGTCTACTGTCACTGCATATGATTCTCTCAACATTGAAAGAATGGTGGAGGATTATATGAGTGACCGCATCCAAGTAGGCACGTCACACAGTCCGTACTTATACTGGCAGGAAAAAGAGGCAATTTGGAGGCCCTTGCACAAACTGGCTTTATTCTACCTAAGTTGCCCTCCCACAAGTGTGTACTCCGAAAGAGTGTTTAGTGCCGCCGCTCACCTTGTCAGCAATCGGCGTACGAGGTTACATCCAGAAAATGTGGAGAAGATGATGTTCATTAAAATGAATTATAATCAATTCCTCCGCGGAGACATTGACCAGCAGCAATTGCCTCCACAAAGTACACAGGGAGCTGAGATGGTGGATTCCAGTGGGGACGAATTGAAAATCTGTGAGGAGGGGGATGTACACGGTGATATATCGGAGGATGATGATGAGGTGGACATCTTGCCTCTGTAGAGCCAGTTTGTGCAAGGAGAGATTAATTGCTTCTTTTTTGGTGGGGGTCCAAACCAACCCGTCATATCAGTCACAGTCGTGTGGCAGACCCTGTCACTGAAATGATGGGTTGGTTAAAGTGTGCATGTCCTGTTTATACAACATAAGGGTGGGTGGGAGGGCCCAAGGACAATTCCATCTTGCACCTCTTTTTTCTTTAATTTTTCTTTGCGTCATGTGCTGTTTGGGGAGTGTTTTTTGGAAGGGCCATCCTGCGTGACACTGCAGTGCCACTCCTAGATGGGCCCGGTGTTTGTGTCGGCCACTAGGGTCGCTTATCTTACTCACACAGCTACCTCATTGCGCCTCTTTTTTTCTTTGCGTCATGTGCTGTTTGGGGAGGGTTTTTTGGAAGGGACATCCTGCGTGACACTGCAGTGCCACTCCTAGATGGGCCCGGTGTTTGTGTCGGCCACTAGGGTCGCTTATCTTACTCACACAGCTACCTCATTGCGCCTCTTTTTTTCTTTGCGTCATGTGCTGTTTGGGGAGGGTTTTTTGGAAGGGACATCCTGCGTGACACTGCAGTGCCACTCCTAGATGGGCCCGGTGTTTGTGTCGGCCACTAGGGTCGCTTATCTTACTCACACAGCTACCTCATTGCGCCTCTTTTTTTCTTTGCGTCATGTGCTGTTTGGGGAGGGTTTTTTGGAAGGGACATCCTGCGTGACACTGCAGTGCCACTCCTAGATGGGCCCGGTGTTTGTGTCGGCCACTAGGGTCGCTTATCTTACTCACACAGCTACCTCATTGCGCCTCTTTTTTTCTTTGCGTCATGTGCTGTTTGGGGAGGGTTTTTTGGAAGGGACATCCTGCGTGACACTGCAGTGCCACTCCTAGATGGGCCCGGTGTTTGTGTCGGCCACTAGGGTCGCTTATCTTACTCACACAGCTACCTCATTGCGCCTCTTTTTTTCTTTGCGTCATGTGCTGTTTGGGGAGGGTTTTTTGGAAGGGACATCCTGCGTGACACTGCAGTGCCACTCCTAGATGGGCCCGGTGTTTGTGTCGGCCACTAGGGTCGCTTATCTTACTCACACAGCTACCTCATTGCGCCTCTTTTTTTCTTTGCGTCATGTGCTGTTTGGGGAGGGTTTTTTGGAAGGGACATCCTGCGTGACACTGCAGTGCCACTCCTAGATGGGCCCGGTGTTTGTGTCGGCCACTAGGGTCGCTTATCTTACTCACACAGCTACCTCATTGCGCCTCTTTTTTTCTTTGCGTCATGTGCTGTTTGGGGAGGTTTTTTTGGAAGGGACATCCTGCGTGACACTGCAGTGCCACTCCTAGATGGGCCAGGTGTTTGTGTCGGCCACTAGGGTCGCTTAGCTTAGTCATCCAGCGACCTCGGTGCAAATTTTAGGACTAAAAATAATATTGTGAGGTGTGAGGTATTCAGAATAGACTGAAAATGAGTGGAAATGATGGTTTTTGAGGTTAATAGTACTTTGGGATCAAAATGACCCCCAAATTCTATGATTTAAGCTGTTTTTTAGGTTTTTTGGAAAAAAACACCCGAATCCAAAACACACCCGAATCCGACAAAAAAAATTCGGTTAGGTTTTGCCAAAACGCGGTCGAACCCAAAACACGGCCGCGGAACCGAACCCAAAACCAAAACACAAAACCCGAAAAATTTCCGGCGCTCATCTCTAGTGCTATAATGTGAATTTTGCCTCGTTCTGCATGCTATAATGTGAATTTCGGCTCATTCTGCGTGCTATAATGTGAATTTTGGCTCATTCTGTGTGCTATAATGTGAATTCCGGCTCATTCAGCGTGCTATAATGTGAATTTCGGCTCATACAGCGTGCTATAATGTGAATTTCGGCTCATTCAGTGTCCTATAATGTGAATTTCGGATCATTCACTGTGCTACAATGTGAATTTCGGCTCATTCAGTGTGCTACAATGTGAATTTCGGCTCATTCAGTGTGCTACAATGTGAATTTCGGCTCATTCAGTGTGCTACAATGTGAATTTCAGCTCATATAGGCCCTCATTCCGAGTTGATCGCTCGCAAGGCGAATTTAGCAGAGTTGCTCACGCTAAGCCTACGCCTACTGGGAGTGTGTCTTAGCTTCTTAAAATTGCGACCGATGTATTCGCAATATTGCGATTACAAACTACTTAGCAGTTTCAGAGTAGCTTCAGACTTACTCGGCATCTGCGTTCAGTTCAGTGCTTGTCGTTCCTGGTTTGACGTCATAAACACACCCAGCGTTCGCCCAGACACTCCCCCGTTTCTCCGGCCACTCCTGCGTTTTTTTCGGAAACGGTAGCGTTTTTATCCACACGCCCCGAAAACGCCGTGTTTCCGCCCAGTAACACCCATTTCCTGTCAATCACACTACGTTCGCCAGAGCGAAGAAAAAGCCGTGAGTAAAAATACTATCTTCATTGTAAAATTACTTGGCGCAGTCGCAGTGCGAATATTGCGCATGCGTACTAAGCGGAATTTCACTGCGATGCGAAGAAAATTACCGAGCGAACGACTCGGAATGAGGGCCATAGTGTGCTACGATGTGAATTTCTGCTCATTCAGTGTGCTATAATGTGAATGTCGGCTCATTCAGTGTGCTACAATGTGAATTTCGGCTCATTCTGTGTGCTGTAGAAACAGAATTTGTCGGCAGATAAGAACCACTTGGCCCATCTAGTCTGCCCCCCTTTTTTTTTTTTTTTTTTTTTACATTATTTTTCTCTCTAACCTTATCTGATCCTTATTTCTTTGTAAGAATATCCTTATGTCTATCCCATGCATGTTTAAATTGCCCGACTGTCTTAGCCTCTACCACCTCTGATGGAAGGAATGGCGATTTGGCAGTCTGTATCACCAGTGCGCAGGGTTCTCTCCACTAACTGGCAACATTTTATTAGTAATGGCAACAATAGGAAATTTTAGAAGTGAACGGGAAGGGCCTTACTAAGTGGGAGGGGCTAAGATTAGGGGGGAGTCATAATTCTTAAACCCCCCCCCCCTAAAAGTTAAGTCTAGATCCGCCACTCATCACAGTGGTGGTGTCCTGTGCTGCCATAAGTCCAGTGGTGGTGTCCTGTGCTGCCATAAGTCCAGTGCTGCTGACTTATAACTCCAGGGGTACTGCCATATAAGTCCAGGGGTACTGCTGTGTAAGTCCAGTCCAGTGCTGCTGCCATATAAGTCCAGGGGTACTGCCGTATAAGTCCAGGGGTACTGCCGTATAAGTCCAGTCCAGTGGTCCAGCCGTTTAAGTCCAGGGGTACTGCCATATAAGTCCAGTCCAGTGGTGCAGCCATTTACATTCAGGGGTATTGCCATATAATAAGTCCAGTCCAGTGGTACTGCTGTTGTAAGTCATATAAGTCCAGTGGTACTGCCGTATAAGTCTAGTGTTACTGCCATATAAGTCCAGTCCAGTGTTACTGCTGTATAAGTCCAGTGGTACTGCCGTATAAGTGCAATCCAGTAGTACTGCCATATAAGTCCAGTGGTACTGCCATATAAATCCAGTCCAGGGGTACTGTCGTATAAGTCCAGTGGTACTGCCGTATAAGTCCAGAGGTACTGCCGTATAAGTCCAGTGGTACTGCTGTATAAGTACAGTGGTACTGCCCTATAATTCCAGTGGTACTGCCATATAAGTCGAGTCCAGTGGTACTGCCATATAAGTACGGTTGCACTGCCGTATAAGTCCAGTGGTACTCCCGTATAAGTCCAGTGGGGCTGCCGTATAAGTCCAGAGGTACTGCCATGTAAGTCCAGTGGTACTCCCGTATAAATCCAGTCTAGTGGTACTACCGTATAAGTCCAGTGTGGCTGCCGTATAAGTCCAGAGGTACTGCCATGTAAGTCCAGAGGTACTGCCATGTAAGTCCAGAGGTACTGCCGTGTAAGTTCAGTGGTAGTGTCCTGTGCTGTATATTATTTACTCCAAATAAATGGATTATTAATAAGTAATCCAAATAATTTTTACAGGGTTTGCCCTGTGTGGTGTAGGGGTAATCTCACCTCTGCCACATATTGTTATATAACTCCAGAAAAATAATGGAGAGCAGAAATTTGGAGGATAAAATAGTGAAAGATCAAGTACCACTTCCTCCTAGTGCTGAAGCTGCTGCCACTAGTCATGACATAGACAATGAAATGCCATCACCATCGTCTGCCAAGGCCGATACCGAATGTCATAGTAGAAGTCATGTAAAACCCAAAAAGCCAAAGTGCAGTAAACTGACCCAAAAAAATAAATTTAAATCATCTGAGGAAAAATGTAAACTTGTCAATATACCATTTACGAAACGGAGTGGCAAGGAACAGCTTAGGCCCTGTCCTATGTTCATGACTAGTGGTTCAGCTTCACATGATGATAGAAGCCTTTATCATCCCGCTAGAAAAATGAAATGAGTTAAGTTGGCAAAAGAACAGCAAAGAACTGTGCGTTCTAAGATGGTATCATAAATCCCCAAGGAGAGTCCAAGTGTGTCGGTTGCGATGCCTGACTTTCCCAACACTGGACGGGGAGAGGTGGCTCCTTCCACCATTTGCACGCCTCCTGTGTTTAGGCCAAAAGGTTGCACCGAGGTGGCTGTATGACTAAGCTAAGCGACACAAGTGTGCGTTCACAAACACCTGGCCCATCTAGGAGTGGCACTGTCATAGGGTGTTTGGGTTGACCACTATTGGTTAACAGTAACTAGGTCGACAGGGATGCTAGGTCGACAGGATCTCTAGGTCGACATGGTTTAGGTCGACATGCGTTCTTAATTTTTTTTTTGCTGTCAGTTCTCCGTACAGTGACTGGGAACTCCAGTTAGTGCACCGTGTCCCCACGCATGGCGAGCAAACTTTGGGCAAGGTGCTTTGCTCCGCTTCCACTGTGCTTGGCACAGGTTACTATTCCCAATCGTATGTCAACCTTTTCACCTGTCGACCTAGAACATTTCAACCTTGACACCCTGTTGACCTATAGTGGTTGACCTAAATATTGTCGACCTAGTTACTGTTGACCTAGAGACCGGATACCGTGGCAGACATAATGACAGTTTTAAAAACTAGGCCACAAAGAGCACATAATGCAAAGAAGAAAAAATAGGTGTAAGATGGAATTGTCCTTGGGCCCTCCCACCCACCCTTATGTTGTATAAACAGGACATGCACACTTTAACAAACCAATCATTTAATCGACAAGGTCTGCCACACAACTGTGGCTGAATTGATAGGTTTGTTTGGGCCCCACAAAACAAGCTGGCAATTAATCTGTCCCAGCGCAAACTGGTTTTTCAGAGGCAAGATGTCGACCTCATCCTTCGGTTCCTCACACCTTTCACTGTGTACATCCCCCTCCTCACAGAGTATTAATTTGTCCGAACTGGAATCCACCACCACAGGTCCCTCTGTACTCCCTGAAGAATTGATAGTTCATTTTGATGAACATCATCTTCTCCATGTTGTGTGGAAATAACCTCGTACGCCGATCGCTGACAAGGTGACTCTTTTGGAGTACACAGGGGGGCAACTTAGGTAAAATAGAGCCAGTTTGAACAGGGGCCTCCAAATTGCCTCTTTTTCCTGCAAGTACAGGTACAGACTGTCTGACAAGTCTACTTGGATGCTGTCACCGATGCAATCCTCCACCATTCTTTCAATGGTGACAGTATCATATGCAGTGACAGAAGACATGTCAGAAATTGCTGTCAGGTCCTTCAGTCTGGACCAGATGTCCAAAGTTGGTCCTTTATGCCCTGCATCATTGCCATCGAGTTGGTTAGGAATCGGATATCTAAGTTATTTCCTGACTGCCCCAGTTGCGAGAGAAAATGAAGAAGAAGCTGTTGACGGGTCATGTGCTGCTTCAGCTGACAGTGTTTTCACCTGCAAGCCTTTGCACCTCTGCAGGCTTGTGTCCACCGGAAAGAGAGACACCACATAGGCTTTAATCCTAGGATCGAGCACGGTGGGCAAAATGTAGTGCTCTGATTTCAACAGATTAACCACCCTCGGATCCAGGCAAAGCGAATGAAGGGCTTCATCCACAAGTCCCACATACCGAACGGAATCGCTCCATCTTAGTTCCTCCGTCACTTTCTCTAGTTGTTTCTGCAAAAGCCTGATGAGGGAAATTACCTGAGTCAAGCTGGCAGTGTCTGAACTGACTTCACGTGTGGCAAGTTCGAAGGGTTGGAGAATCTTGAACAACATGGAAATCAATCTCCAGTGCACTTCAGTCAGGTGCATACCCCCTCCTTTGCCTATGTTGTAGGTGGATGTACTGTATAGGCTTGAATGGCCTTTTGCTGCTTCTCCATCCTCTGAAGCATATAGAGGGTGGAGTTCCACCACGTTACAACCTCTTGCTTCAGGTGATGGCAGTGCAGGTCCAAGAGTGTTTGCTGGTGCTCGAGTCCTCGGCACGCAGTCGCTGAATGGTGAAAGTGTCCCAAAATTTTTCAGGCCACCAAGAGTGTCTCCTGCATGGCTCTATCGTTTCTCAAAAAAATGCTGCACCACCAAAGTTATGGTGTGCTTAAAACATGGGACATGCTGGAATTTGCCCTTATTTAATTCCTGCACAATATTGGTGGCGTGGTCTGATATCACAAATCCCCAGGAGAGTCTAAGTGGGGTAAGTCATTGGACGATGATTTCCCTCAGTTTCTCCAAGATGGCTGTCGGCAGTGTGCCTCTTACTGAAACCGGTGATACACAGTGTAGCCTACCTTGGAATGAGCTGCCGTTTCTGGTATGCTGCTACTGGTGCCACTGCTGTTATTGCTGCGCAAAGCAATACATCTACCTAGTGGGCTGTCACAGTCATATAGCCCTTAGTCTGCCCTGTTCCACTTGTCCACATGTCCGTGGTTAGGTGGACACTGGGTTCAACTGCATTTTGTAGGACACTGAGGACACTTTTTAAGATGTCTCCGTACATTCTCGGTATCGCCTGCCTAGTGAAGTGGAATCTAGATGGGATTTGGTACTGGGGACACACTACCTCCATCAATTGTCTAAATCCCACTGCACTAATGGCGGATACCGGATGCACGTCTAACACCAACATAGCTATCAAGGCCTCAGTTATCCGCTCTGCAACAGGATGACTGCGGTCATATTTCATTTTCCTCGCAAATTAATGTTGGACAGTCAATTGCTTAGTTGAAGTAGTGCAAGTGGTCTTCTGACTTCCCCTCTGGTATGACGATAGACTCCCAGCAGAAACAACAGCAGCGGCAGCAGCAACAGTAGTAGTAGACGTAACACTCAAGCATCCTCCGGAGGAATTTAGGTTAGGAGAGGACTCATAAATCTTGCCAGTGACATGGCCTGCAGGACTACTTATGTTCTTGACTGAGGAGGAAATTGACGTTGAGGGAGTTGGTGGTGTGGCTTGCACGAGCTTGGGTACAACAGGAAGAAAGGATTTAGGTGTCAGTGGACTGCTTATACCAGGGGTAGCCAACCCTGGTCCTCGAGAGCTACTAACAGTTCACGTTTTCCAGGTCTCCTCACAGAATCACATGTGAAGTAATTATCTCCAACTGTGGATCTTTTAAAATGTGTCAGTTAATAATGACTACACCCGTGCACTTGCTAGGTGAGCTGGAAAATGTGAACTGTTGGTAGCTCTCGAGGACCAGTGTTGGCTATCACTGGCTTACGCTCTTACTCAAAGTTTCTGAACTTGACAATGACTTCTGATGAATCCGCTGCGGGTGACGTATAAGGGAGGATGTTCCTTGGTGGTTAACGTTCTTACCTCTACCTATTACACCTTCACATAAGTTACATAAGGCAAGACAGTAGTTGTCCGGATTTGGATAGAAATAATTCCAGACCGAAGAGGTGGATTTTTTGGTCTTCTGCCCAGGCATGACTGGGCTTATTCATTCCATGTACAACAACTGTCTCCCCTGATGCCTGATTTAAAAAAACCACATCACCATCAGAATCCTTCCTGTCAACTTCCTCCTCAGCGCCAGCAACACCCATATCCTCATCCTGGTGTACTTCAACAGTGACATCTTCAATTTGAATATCAGAAACTAGACTGTTGGTGCTCCTTCCAGCACTTGCAGAGGGCGTGCAAATGTGGAAGGAGCCACCCCTACCCGTCCAGTGTTGGGAAGGTCAGGCATCACAACCGCCGATACATTTGGACTCTCCTTGGGGATTTGTGATATTAGAACACACAGCTCTTTGTTGTGCTTTTTCCAGCTTAACTCATTTCATTTTTCTTGCGGAAGGATTAGGGCATCCATCGTCATATGAAGATGAACCAATAGTCATAAACATAGGCCAGGGCCTTAGCTATTCCTTGCTACTCTGTGTCGTAAATGGTATATTGGCATTACGTTTCTCCTCAGACCATTATTTTTTGGGGTCATTTACTGAACTTTGGCTCTTTGGATTTACATGCACTCTACTATTACATTGGGCATCGGCCTTGGCAGACGATGTTGATGGCATTTCATCGTCTATGTCATGACTAGTGGCAGCAGCTTCAACACTAGGAGGAAGTGGTTCTTCTTGATCTTTCCTTATTTTATCCCCAAAATTTTTGTTCTCCATTATTTTTCTGGAGTTATACAGTATAACAATGGCCCTCATTCCGAGTTGTTCGCTCGCAAGCTGCTTTTAGCAGCTTTGCACAGGCTAAGCCGCCGCCTACTGGGAGTGAATCTTAGCATAGTAAAATTGCGAACGAAAGATTCTCAAAATTGCGATTATACACCTCTTAGCAGTTTCTGAGTAGCTCCAGACTTACTCGGCATCTGCGATCAGTTCAGTGCTTGTCGTTCCTGGTTTGACGTCACAAACACACCCAGCGTTCGTCCAGACACTCCTCCGTTTCTCCAGCCACTCCCGCGTTTTTCCCAGAAACTGTAGCGTTTTTTCGCACACACCCATAAAACGGCCAGTTTCCGCCCAGAAACACCCACTTCCTGTCAATCACATTACGATCACCAGAACGAAGAAAATACCTCGTAATGCCGTGAGTAAAATACCTAACTGCATAGCAAATTTACTTGGCGCAGTCGCAGTGCGGACATTGCGCATGCGCACTAAGCGGAAAATCGCTGCGATGCGAAGAAATTTACTGAGCGAACAACTCGGAATGACCACCAATATGCGAAACAGGAGAGAGTACACCTACACCACACACACATGGCAAAGCCTGTAAAAAAATATTTGGATAATAACCCTTTCATTTGGAGTTTTTATAATAATAAGCAGCACAGGAGAGCGTACCTCCTGTGCTGCATATTGGGCACACAATAATGGGCAAACCCTGTAAAAATTATTTGGATTAAATACTAATAACCCCTTTATTTGGAGTAAATAATATACAGCACAGGACAGCACCACTGGACTTATACGGCAGTACCCCTGGACTTATACAGCTGTACCCCTGGACTTATACAGCTGTAATCCTGGACTTATGCTGCAGTACCGCTGGATTTATGTGGATGTACCCCTGGACTTATACGGCTGTAATGCTGGACTTACGCTATACGGCTGCACTGTTGGACTTATACGGCTGTCCCACTGGACTTATATGGCTGCACCACTGGACTGGACTTATACGGCAGTACCACTGGACTTATGGCAGCACAGGACACCTCCACTGGATTCGATGCAGCACAAAACAGCACCACTGGACTGTACTTATACAGCAGCACTACTGGACTTATGGCAGCAGAGGACACCACCACTGGAGTGACTGGACTGATGCAGCTCAAGACACCACCACTGGACTGATGCAGCACAAGACAGCACCACTTGTCTGTACTTATACAGCAGCACCACTGGACTTATGGCAGCAAAAGACACCACCACTGGACTTATGGCAGCACAGGACACAACCACTGGACTGATGCAGCACAAGACAGCACCACTGGACTGTACTTATGCTGCAGCACCACTCGACCTTATGGCAGCATAGGAGGGTGTGGTATGGAAGGTCGATGGTAAGTAGTTTGACAATGTTCAGGTCGACCACTATTGGTCGTCAGTAAGTAGGTCGACAGGGATGCTAGGTCAACAGGTTCTTAGGTTGACATGGTCTAGGTCAACAGGTCAAAAGATTGACATGAGTTTTTTAATGTTGTTTTCTCTGTACAGTGACTGGGAAACCAAATTAGTGCACCCTGTCCCGTCGCATGGCTCGCTTCACTCGCCATGCTTCGGGCAAGGTTCCTCGCTCTGCTATCGCTGTGCTCGGCACAGGTTACTATTCCCAATCGTAGTCCACATGGATCGATAAGTATGAAAAAGATTAAAAAAAAAAGAATTTTTTTTTAAAACTCGACCTTTTGACCTGTCGACCTAAACATTGTCAACTTACTGTCAACCTAGAGACCGGATCTCCCACAGGACATCACCACTGGAGTTACTGGACTGATGCAGCACAAGACACCACCACTGGACTGGACTTATACAGCAGCACCACTAGACTGATGCAGCACAGGACAAGACACCACCACTGGACTTATGCAGCACAAGACAGCACTGGAATGACACATAAGAGCAGCACCCCATGCACCACACCACTTTCCTGCCCAGACACTGAGGAGACACTTTCTCTCGCTACACTCTCCAGGACTGGAGTGAAGATGGCGGGGCGGGAGGCGCAAAATATACAAAGTCTGGATCTCGCAACAATGATGAAGTTTTGCCTCTTTCTGTGAACCGAGTCTGGTGGGAAACCCTGATCCGGACTTGGTTCCTGGCTCGGATCAGGGGTGTTCGGATTTCCAAAAGCAGAACTCACTCATCCCTTAAAAAAAAAGGAAGAAGGTTTTATTGTTGCCTGGGGCTTTATTTAAAATCAATCAATCAATCAATCAATAAATCAATAAATAAAGAGCATGGGGCTGTCTTTATTAATTTATTTAATTTTGTACTACTTAGGCGAGCCCCCATTACATCTAGAATTAGCATTTCTGGCAGACTGGGGACAGGACAGGGCGATGAGTGCAGGAGGTCTGCACGCATTTTTGGACAAGGGGGAATGGCCGGTTAGGGAGGGGGCATGTCCTTGTGACACATCCACAATTCATCACTCTTGGGGGTGTGCCCAGGACTTCTGGAGGTGTACATATGCCGTGTACATCTATTCACCTGGCAGCGATCTGAAACAGTAACTTTTCCCACCCGCGGGTCGCAGTGGACGACACAGAGCAGGCTATTTTAGCAGGGCACTGCTATTAGGGTATGGCACATTTTGCCACTTTAAAATCAGGCAGGGCTGTTAACAATTGACTAATACTACTTTAACCATCTTGTTGCTGTTTGTGTTGATGTTAAGTAAAAGACTGAATTGAAGTCAGATTTAGAAAAGCAATCGATTATTTATTGTAAGGACCACACCCGTATACAGGTTGAGAGGGAACATCCTCTCAAGCCTGGGTCAAAATGCTTCAACAAAGAAAACATGGCGATACAATGATTTTTATAACATCCAGTTACACTCACTTCTCATCACACTCCTAGATGATCTCATACATCTGGAGTACAATGTTATACCCATACTAGGACAATTGGTAAGAACAAACAAGAAATATTCAGCAAAACACATCCATGTGACTAGGTTGGCTCTTGCTTTCAATCACATGTCCTTGATAATAATAAAGTATACAATTTCCTAATTTTCCATTGTATTCAGTTGTGTGTGGGGATTCCATATTAGGGATTAAACTGGACTTTGTGAGCTTTTCGGATGTGTGTGCGTGGACTTTAGACCAGCCAACTAACTTGTTTTTGTAATGGAAAGTAGGCTAAAGGTACTATATAGAAACAAAATGGATTCTGTTATGGTTTTAGACTATAATGGTGACTATGAGGTCACCTTTGATATTGGTGGTCATTGCGAGTTGTTCGCGCGCAAGCTGCTTTTAGCAGCTTTGAACACGCTAAGCCGCCGCCTACTGGGAGTGAATCTTAGCTTATCAAAATTGCGAACGAAAGATTTGCAATATTGCGAAAAGACTTCTCTGTGCAGTTTCTGAGTAGCTCGAGACTTACTCTTCCAGTGCGATCAGTTCAGTGCTTGTCGTTCCTGGTTTGACGTCACAAACACACCCAGCGTTCGCCCAGACATTCCTCCGTTTTTCCAGCCACTCCCGCGTTTTTCCCAGAAACGGTAGTTTTTTCAAACACTCCCATAAAACGGCCAGTTTCCGCCCAGAAACACCCACTTCCTGTCAATCACACTCTGATCTCCAGAACGAAGAAAAAACCTTGTAATGCCGTGAGTAAAATACCAATCTTCATAGCAAATTTACTTGGCGCAGTCGCAGTGCGAACATTGCGCATGCGCAATTAGCGGAAAATCGCTGCGATGCGAAGAAAATTACCGAGCGAACAACTCGGAATGAGGGCCATTGTGATTATTATGTGTATGCATAATATACGGCCTTTAGATTGTTGTCTCTGTCACAGTATTTGACAAAACAGATAAGCATGAACACTAAGCTTACAATTTGCTATATACGTATTAAAGTTTACTTAGGTTTTAATACAATATAGTCAAATCCATGTTATATTATACGTACTATAATCAAATGCCCCAATTCACATTGTGCCACACAAGTGTGGAAATTCATGTTACATCACACAGTAGTAGTACCCCATATACACATTACACCACACAGCAGTGGTACCCAACGTACACGATACACCACACAGCAGTAGTACCCCATGTACACGTTAAGCCACACAGCAGTAGTGCCCCATGTACACGTTATTCCACAAAGTAGTACCCAATGCACATCTTTTGCCACACAGTAGTACCCCAAGTACATCTTACACCACACAGTAGTACCCCAAGTACATGTTACGCAACACAGCAGTAGTTCCCAATATGCACATTACACCACACAGCATTAGTACCCCATATGCACATTACACCACACAGCAGTAGTACCCTATATGCACATTACACCACAGAGCAGTAGTACCGCATATACACATTACACCACACAGCAGTAGTACCCCACGTACATGTTACGCCACACAGTAGTACCCCAAGTACATGTTACGCCACACAACAGTCATAACCCATATACACATTACACCACAAAGCAGTAGTACCCCACGTACATGTTACACCACACAGCAGTAGTACCCGCAGGCTGTCCCAAGCATTTTCTAGAAGGGTGTGTGACATCACCTGCAGCCCCGATCATCCTGTTTGTATTACACTGTAAGAGTAGGTCCTGGGTGGGGGGCATGGCCTAGCCTTGGTGAGGGGAAGATGTGTTCCTCCTGCGGTCCCGCACTATAAACTTTTAAAATATATTATATGCCTCTCCTGGGGGCTGTAATCCCCCTGTCGCGGCCCCCACCTACCTCTTCCACTCCCCCAGGTGCCTTCCCGGACAGTGCTGTGGAGCCGAGGTTCACACTAGGTGATCCCGCGGGTTGCGGCCTGTCCGCCCTCCTTGACCGGGACCTGGATTTCTCCCCAGCATCCACCATGGACTTCCATAGAGTGGGGGACTGTACCGCTGGGATGCCTGCCACTCCTGCAGATGTCCAGTGCCCTGGCCGCCCACTGCAGCTACGGCTCCCACACCACCTTCCTCCACCTGTCCTCATTGTCCTCCCAGTGTTTGATGTGGGCCTCCGCTCTGGCTCCATGTGCTGCGGTGGCCATCTTGCGGTTTCCTCCACTGCCTCCTGGGACCGCTCAGCCTGACCTCCGCACCCGCTCAGCCCGGCCTTTGCCCACAGTGACCCCCTGCTTCTACAATCACTGCTGGGGATTTCTACGCTGCCTGTTTGCACCCCCTAGGCACTGCTGTCATCTGTGCCCCTCACCTTCAGCAATCAATGTGTGCTTCTTGGGCTGCTCCGCTGCTCCTGCTGCCATATTGGTCAATGTGGACCTGGGACAGTGTGATACCATGTCCACTGGAGCTCTGGTAGAGGAATCAACTGACTTGTAAGACATCTGGGTATTATCAGTGGTCACCTCAATGCTATAGTTAATGTTGGAGCTCCCTCCTATGGCTCCTCTGGCTCATTGCATCGACATTGCACCTTATATAATTGTTCTCTTTATTATACGATATCTGACTGTATATTTTAATTGCTGAGGATTCAGCCTTCTCCTGTGGCAGTTCTCTACAAGTACGCTGACCACTGCAAAATACCGACCTTTTCTCTGTGCTACTATTTCATCCATCATCTTGCTGTTTGTTCGGGAATACGCTGTTGTGGCTGCTCCTCTGATTGGCGGTGCTACCTGTTACACACAGCTGCGATGTACTTTCTTCGTCATGGCCACCTAAACAGTCTGGCCCTGGTGCTCCTCGTGGCCTCGATGGTGTCTGGATGAATAATACCCCATGGTCAGCCTGACCACCTCATAACTCACCTGTGTCAACTACCATTCTCTTCCTCACTACTCCTTTCCCCTTTATATTGCAACTTTACTGGAGAAGATAGACCTCTCCCCTGACTGCTTTCATTATGACACAAGGGAACAAGAAAGCTCTCCAGGCTTCCACAAACTTTTTTGGCAACAAGGCTAAGGGTTCACAGAGCCTGGTGCACTCTCTGGAGTCTCCTTCATCCCCACGTTCTACAGAGATGGGTATTGACCCTCAGATACAGGCAGTGATGTCTGGCCTCTTGGAGGGCGTGCAAACAGCCTTCAAACAGGATCTATCCAAAGCTGTCTTGGCTTTCAAAATGGAGATTGCCTCACTTGGAAACCGTACAGATGCTTTGGAGACTAAGACCGATAACTTATATCACTCACAACTGCATCTAGACCAAGAGCTCTCGAGGCTCCACGCTGAAGTTGAGACCCTGAAGGAGCGCCAAGAGGACCAAGAGAACTGATCCCGTTGCAATAACTTGCGAATATGTAATGTGGCTGAGTCAGTCCAGAGCTCTACATTGCCCTCCTTCTTGAAAGACCATTTCCAGCATTTGGTCCCAGACTTGTCTGATGAAGATTGCTTCTTTGACAGGGCACACAGGGCCTTGCGAGCCAAACCTTCAACATCACAGCCTCCTCTGGACATTATAGCCAGTCTCCATTATTTTCATTCAAAGGAAAAAATAATTGCTTCCATCCGGGATTTCTCTGACATAGCCTTCTGAGGCATGCAATTGCAGACTTGGCGCCCTCGACCATTCAGAAATGACGGGACCTCTAACCGATTACTAGGCTTCTATGCCAACACCAAATTTGATATCGCTTGGGATTCCCCTTCCAGTTGCAGCTTTCTTTTAATGGCATCAATTATGCAATTAAGACCCTGGCACAAGGGCAGTAAATGCTTCACAAGCTTGATCTTCTCCCAGAATCATCATCCTCTTCTGTCGACCCATCTGGTTCGCAGAAATCACAACGACCCCTTCCGTCCCAGCCGGACTGGATGAGAGTGTCTCACAATAGGGACGAAGATGGTGCTCCCCCCTGATTACCCGCCCTCTTTTCTCCTATCGATTTCACTGTACCATTGCATCTATTTGCTGGAGGTTCCTCTTGGACTGGACTGACCGTCCTTTGTTCTCCAGACCTCCTTTATTTCTTTTTATACAGTATGTTGATTTAATATTTTGCTGTTAATGTTCTATATTCAATGACAATAGATTCTTTGACTGCTGAGGGCCCTCCACGAAGCTTGTTGACCTGGTGACTGCTCCATGAACCCCAATGGTTAATTTCAGGCACTCTGTATGATAGTTCTTCAGATGCTCCACCCGTTACGTCTATCATTGTACACTTTGCCTTTATGTGTCTGGTCACACAATGACTGGTCATTTTCCGGTTTGGTCCTATGATATATAAACTAGTGATGAGCGGGTTCGGTTTCTTGGAAACCGAACCCCCCCGAACTTCACCCTTTTTATACGGGTTCGAGCCATACTCAGATTCTCCCGTATGGCTCGGTTAACTCAAGCGCGCCCGAACGTCATCATCCCGCAGTTGGATTCTCGCTAGATTCGGATTCTATATAAGCAGCCGCGCGTCGCCGCCATTTTCACTCATGCATTGGAAATGTTAGGGAGAGGACGTGGCTGGCGTCCTCTCCGTTATTGTTGAACTTGATTGTGCTTTATTGCTTAATTGTGGAGAGGACTGGGGAGCAGCTGTATAATATAGGAGGAGTACAGTGCAGAGTTTTGCTGATCAGTGACCACCAGTTTTATCTGTTCTCTGCCTAAAAAAAACGCTCCTTATCTGTGCTCAGTATGCTGCATATGTCTGTGCTCACACTGCTTAATTGTGTGGACTGGGGAGCAGCTGTATTATATAGCAGGAGTAGTAGAGGAGAAAGAAACAGAAAAAAGAGACCTTTGTTGGGAGCACTCCCACTTGGAAACAAATATGATTTGAGTAATAGGCAGTGATGTAAAAAATAAAGTAATTTAAAACGTAACCTTTAATTGTATTGTATTAAAATATAGGTACACCAGAAAATATGTTGTTTCACTAATAAGTGGCTATTCAATGTAAGCCACCTGGTAAAGCTAAATTGTGAAAATATTGATGAATAATACAAGGCATTATTTAGCAGGCCCAGAATGCTTGAATGTATAAATATATAAAGTAGGTGCTATGACCAAAGTAGTGCCATCAAAAAAACCTACAACACCTGGTATTCCTTAGTGGTCCACCACCTAAGTACTGACCAGGCCCAACACCGTATCGCTTCCAAGATCAGACGAGATTGGGCATGCGCGGTGTGGTATGGTAGTAGATTAGCATTGATATGGCAAATTCTACCGCTAATATATAGCTGGTAGAAGGTTATTGGTAAGCACCTCGTTACCAAATTGACCAAATGATCTCTAAAGAGACAATATATGTTTAACCATCATTGCACCAAAATGTATCCCAAATATGTAGGTATACGTAAGTTTAAATCATGTGGTCAATAATTTCTTGGCCAGCGGGGAATGCCTGTATGTTTCATTGTGTGCTATGCAGCACCTTTAAAAGTGGGTTTCTGCAATGGGTGAGGCAGGTATAGACCACTGTTATACTGATGACATGCCGCAATGTTTGTATATGATCCAAAGAGAAATCGTCTCTATTATTAATTGGATCTCCCTATTAAAGGGAAAAAAAGGTTATTGTGAAATTATGAACTCCAAAAGTTGCAAATAAAGCTCCTAATATGCCATAATATAAATTGTAGGACAAAGGGTGGACATAGAATGATATGGAAATTTTTCAGCTTGGAGAAAGAAAAAAGAGACAGACTTAGAAAGTAGGCGAGATGTATAGCAGTCTCAATTATCCATTTGGAGGCTAATTAGTACAATAGTGCCTAACATGGTATAAGTGCTGTCTTTGAAACAAAAAAGTTACCACAATAACTATTTTGCATGTATCCACAGTGTGTCTATAATATATCTGTCTAACATGTAACAGACAGATAGATAAAGCCAGAATGAACCCAAAAGGCACATAGAAAACGAACCCCCACAGAAAGAACATATGCTAGGTAAAATTTACAATGTATTTAGCTATGATATGCACAATAGCTTTCTACTCCTGTAAAAACCTGCATATAAATAGGCGCTGATGCAATGCTTTATGATAATTGGCATAGCATTTGCCAAAGAGACCGATGCACATTGATTATTGAATTTATATATGTGCAAGTTGATTTAACGGGAGACAGAATAGCAAATGGGACAAGAGAAATACTTATATGTTTGCCCGCTCGTGGTGCGCCGCTGGCCGCCGAGCTCCAGCGTCTGTGCGGCTTGTCTGATCTCCTCTCCTGCTGACGGGAGACAGAATAGCAAGTGGGACAAAAGAAATACCTAAGTGTTTGCCCACTCGTGGTGCGCTGCTGGCCGCCGAGCTCCAGCGTCTATGCGGCTTGTCTAATCTCCTCTCCTGCCGGTCTCCGGTCACATGAGCGCACTCATCGTGACCCTGTTCACCTCCCAACGTACGTTTCACTGATTAGCTTGTTCACGGGTAGTGTATATAGCAGGAGTACAGTGCAGAGTTTTGCTGACAGTGACCACCAGTATACTTTGTCTGCCTGAAAAACCCTCCATATCTGTGCTCAGTGTGCTACTTTATTGTGGGGACTGGGGACCACCAGTATAATATTATATAGGAGGAGTACAGTGCAGAGTTTTGCTGACCAGTGACCACCAGTATATAATATATAGCATTACGGTACAGTAGGCCACTGCTGTACCTACCTCTGTGTCGTCAAGTATACTATCCATCTAGTTTCTATACCTGTGGTGCATTTTAGTTGTGCAGTTTGCTGACACAGTGAACACCAGTATATATAGCAGTACGGTACGGAAGGCCACTGCTGTACCTACCTCTGTGTCGTTATTAAGTATACTATCCATCTGCATTCTATACCTGTGGTGCATTTTTGTTTTGCAGTTTGCTGACACAGTGACCACCAGTATACTATATATAGCAGTACAGTACGGAAGGCCAATGCTGTACCTACCTCTGTGTCGTCATTAAGTATACTATCCATCTACATTCTATACCTGTGGTGCATTTTAGTTTTGCAGTTTGCTGACACAGTGACCACCAGTATTTATAGCAGTACGGTATGGAAGGCCACTGCTGTACCTTCCTCTGTGTCGTCATTAAGTATACTATCCAGCTACATTCTATACCTGTGGTGCATTTTAGTTTTGCAGTTTGCTGACACAGTGACCACCAGTATATATAGCAGTACGGTACGGAAGGCCACTGCTCTACCTACCTCTGTGTCGTCAAGTATACTATCCATCCATACCTGTGGTGCATTTCAGTTGTGCGCAGTATATATAGTAGTAGGCCATTGCTATTGATACTGGCATATAATTCCACACATTAAAAAATGGAGAACAAAAATGTGGAGGTTAAAATAGGGAAAGATCAAGATCCACTTCCACCTCGTGCTGAAGCTGCTGCCACTAGTCATGGCCAAGATGATGAAATGCCATCAACGTCGTCTGCCAAGGCCGATGCCCAATGTCATAGTAGAGAGCATGTAAAATCCAAAAAACATAAGTTCAGTAAAATGACCCAAAAAACAAAATTGAAAGCGTCTGATGAGAAGCGTATTCTTGCCAATATGCCATTTTTACGACACGGAGTGGCAAGGAACAGCTGAGGCCCTGGCCTATGTTCATGGCTAGTGGTTAAGATTCACATGAGGATGGAAGCACTCATCCTCATGCTAGAAAAATGAAAAGACTTAAGCTGGCAAAAGCACAGCAAAGAACTGTGCGTTCTTCTAAATCACAAATCCCCAAGGAGAGTCCAATTGTGTCGGTTGCGATGCCTGACCTTCCCAACAACGGACGGGAAGAGGTGGCTCCTTCCACCATTTACACGCCCCCTGCAAGTGCTGGAAGGAGCACCCGCAGTCCAGTTCCTGATAGTCAAATTGAAGATGTCACTGTTGAAGTACACCAGGATGAGGATATGGGTGTTGCTGGCGCTGGGGAGGAAATTGACAAGAAGGATTCTGATGGTGAGGTGGTTTGTTTAAGTCAGGCACCCGGGGAGACACCTGTTGTCTGTGGGACGAATATGGCCATTGACATGCCTGGTCAAAATACAAAAAAAATCAGCTCTTCGGTGTGGAATTATTTCAACACAAATGCGGACAACAGGTGTCAAGCCGTGTGTTGCCTTTGTCAAGCTGTAATAAGTAGGGGTAAGGACGTTAACCAACTCGGAACATCCTCCCTTATACGTAACCTGCAGCGCATTCATCATAAGTCAGTGACAAGTTCAAAAACTTTGGATGACAGCGGAAGCAGTCCACTGACCACTAAATCCCTTCCTCTTGTAACCAAGCTCCTGCAAACCACACCACCAACTCCCTCAGTGTCAATTTCCTCCTTACCCAGGAAAGCCAATAGTCCTGCAGGCCATGTCACTGGCAAGTCTGACGAGTCCTCTACTGCCTGGGATTCTTCCGATGCATCCTTGAGTGTAACGCCTACTGCTGCTGGCGCTGCTGTTGTTGCTGCTGGGAGTCGATCGTCATCCCAGAGGGGAAGTCGGAAGACCACTTGTACTACTTCCAGTAAGCAATTGACTGTCCAACAGTCCTTTGTGAGGAAGATGAAATATCACAGCAGTCATCCTGCTGCAAAGCAGATAACTCAGGCCTTGGCAGCCTGGGCGGTGAGAAAAGTGGTTCCGGTATCCACCGTTAATTCAGAGGCAACTAGAGACTTGATTGAGGTACTGTGTCCCCGGTACCAAATACCATCTAGGTTCCATTTCTCTAGGCAGGCGATACCGAATATGTACACAGACCTCAGAAAAAGAGTCACCAGTGTCCTAAAAAATGCAGTTGTACCCAATGTCCACTTAACCACGGACATGTGGACAAGTGGAGCAGGGCAGACTCAAGACTATATGACTGTAAGAGCCCACTGGGTAGATGTATTGCCTCCCGCAGCAAGAACAGCAGCGGCGGCACCAGTAGAAGCATCTCGCAAATGCCAACTCGTTCCTAGGCAGGCTACGCTTTGTATCACCGCTTTCCAGAAGAGGCACACAGCTGAAAACCTCTTACATAAACTGAGGAAGATCATCGCAGAATGGCTTACCCCAATTGGACTCTCCTGGGGATTTGTGACATCGGACAACGCCAGCAATATTGTGCGTCCATTACATCTGGGAAAATTCCAGCACGTCCCATGTTTTGCACATACATTGAATTTGGTGGTGCAGAATTATTTAAAAAACGACAGGGGCGTGCAAGAGATGCTATTGGTGGCCCGAAGAATTGCGGGCCACTTTCGGCATTCAGCCACCGCGTACAGAAGACTGGAGCACCACCAAACAATCCTGAAACTGCCCTGCCATCATCTGAAGCAAGAGGTGGTAACGAGGTGGAATTCAACCTCTATATGCTTCAGAGGATGGAGGAGCAGCAAAAGGCCATTCAAGCCTATACATCTGCCTACGATATATGCAAAGGAGGGTTAATGCCCCTGACTCAAGCGCAGTGGAGAATGATTTCAACGTTGTGCAAGGTTCTACAACCCTTTGAACTTGCCACACGTGAAGTCAGTTCAGACAATGCCAGGTCATTCCCCTCATCAGGCTTTTGCAGAAGTAGCTGGAGACATTGAAGGAGGAGCTAAAACAGAGCGATTCCGCTAGGCATGTGGGACTTGTGGATGGAGCCCTTAATTCGCTTAACCAGGATTCATGGGTGGTCAATCTGTTGAAATCAGAGCACTACATTTTGGCCACCGTGCTCGATCCTAGATTTAAAACCTACATTTTATCTCTCTTTCCGGCAGACACAAGTCTGCAGAGGTTCAAAGACCTGCTGGTGAGAAAATTGTCAAGTCAAGCGGAATGTGATCCGTCAACAGCTCCTCCTTAACATTCTCCCGCAACTGGGGGTGCGAGGAAAAGGCTAAGAATTCCGAGCCCACCCGCTGGCGGTAAGGCAGGGCAGTCTGGAGCGAGTGCTGACATCTGGTCCTGACTAAAGGACCTGTCAACGATTACTGACATGTCGTCTACTGTCACTGCATATGATTCTCTCACCATTGAAAGAATGGTGGAGGATTATATGAGTGACCGCATCCAAGTAGGCACGTCAGACAGTCCGTACGTATACTGGCAGGAAAAAGAGGCAATTTGGAGGCCCTTGCACAAACTGGCTTAATTCTACCTAAGTTGCCCTCCCTCCAGTGTGTACTCCGAAAGTGTTTAGTGCAGCCGCTCACCTTGTCAGCAATCGGCGTACGAGGTTACTTCCAGAAAATGTGGAGAAGATGATGTTCATCAAAATGAATTATAATCAATTCCTCCGTGGAGACATTCACCAGCAATTGCCTCCAGAAAGTACACAGGGATCTGAGATGGTGGATTCCAGTGAGGACAAATTAATAATCTGTGAGGAGGGGGATGTACACAGTGAAAGGGGTGAGGAATCGGAGGATGAGGAGGAGGACGACATCTTGCCTCTGTAGAGCCAGTTTGTGCAAGGAGAGATTGATTGCTTCTTTTTTGGTGGGGGCCCAAACCAAAAAGTCATTTCAGTCACAGTCATGTGGCAGACCCTGTCGCTGAAATGATGGGTTCGTTAAAGTGTTCATGCCCTGTTTATACAACATAAGGGTGGGTGGGAGGGCCCAAGGACAATTCCATCTTGCACCTCTTTTTTCTTTCATTTTTCTTTGCATCATGTGCTGTTTGGGGACAATTTTTTTGAAGTGCCATCCTGTCTGACACTGCAGTGCCACTCCTAGATGGGCCAGGTGTTTGTGTCGGCCACTTGTGTCGCTTAGCTTAGTCACACAGCTACCTTGGTGC